>NC_056449.1:35875947-35888447 GCF_018296145.1 Oncorhynchus tshawytscha
GTAGAACATAGAGCGTAGGAGTAAAGAGCTGTGGACAGGAGAACATAGAGCTATAGAGTATAGAGCTGTGGACAGTAGAACATAGAGCTGTGGACAGGAGAACATAGAGCTGTGGACAGTAGAACATAGAGCTGTGGACAGGAGAATATAGAGATGTAGAGTATAGAGCTGTGGACAGTAGAACATAGAGCTGTGGACAGTAGAACATAGAGCTGTGGACAGTAGAACATAGAGCTGTGGACAGTAGAACATAGAGCTGTGGACAGTAGAACATAGAGCTGTGGACAGTAGAACATAGAGCTGTGTACAGTAGAACATAGAGCTGTGGACAGTAGAACATAGAGCTGTGGACAGTAGAACATAGAGCGTAAGAGTATAGAGCTGTGGACAGGAGAACATAGAGCTATAGAGTATAGAGCTGTGGACAGTAGAACATAGAGCTGTGGACAGGAGAACATAGAGCTGTAGAACATAGAGCTGTGGACAGGAGAACATAGAGCTGTAGAGTATAGAGTTGTGGACAGTAGAACATAGAGCTGTAGAGTATAGAGTTGTGGACAGGAGAACATAGAGCTGTGGACAGGAGAACATAGAGCTGTGGACAGGAAAACATAGAGTTGTAGAGTATAGTGCTGTGCACAGTAGAACATAGAGCTGTGGACAGTAGAACATAGAGCTGTGGACAGTAGAACATAGAGCTGTGGACAGTAGAACATAGAGCTGTGTACAGTAGAACATAGAGCTGTGGACAGTAGAACATAGAGCTGTGGACAGTAGAACATAGAGCGTAAGAGTATAGAGCTGTGGACAGGAGAACATAGAGCTATAGAGTATAGAGCTGTGGACAGTAGAACATAGAGCTGTGGACAGGAGAACATAGAGCTGTGGACAGTAGAACATAGAGCTGTGGACAGGAGAACATAGAGCTGTAGAGTATAGAGCTGTGGACAGTAGAACATAGAGCTGTGGACAGGATAACATAGAGCTGTAGAGAATAGTGTAGAGCTGTGGACAGTAGAACATAGAGCTGTGGAGAGAGAACATGTGGACAGTAGAACATAGAACTGTGGACAGTAGAACATAGAACTGTGGACAGTAGAGTATAGAGCTGTGGACAGTATAACATAGAGCTGTGGACAGTAGAACATAGAGCTGTGAACAGGAGAGTATAGAGCTGTGGACAGTAGAACATAGAGCTGTGGACAGTAGAACATAGAGCGTAAGAGTATAGAGCTGTGGACAGGAGAACATAGAGCTATAGAGTATAGAGCTGTGGACAGTAGAACATAGAGCTGTGGACAGGAGAACATAGAGCTGTGGACAGTAGAACATAGAGCTGTGGACAGGAGAATATAGAGATGTAGAGTATAGAGCTGTGGACAGTATAACATAGAGCTGTGGACAGTAGAACATAGAGCTGTGGACAGTAGAACATAGAGCTGTGGACAGGAGAATATAGAGCTGTAGAGTATAGAGCTGTGGACAGTAGAACATAGAGCTGTGGACAGTAGAACATAGAGCTGTAGATTGGAGATAACTGCTAGCCTCCCGCAGGAGACACTGAGTAAGATTACGTCCCAAATGGCATCCCATTACCTTTGTAGTGCACTACTATTGACCCAGGCCCATAGGGCTGTAGTGCACTACAAAGGGAATATGGTCCCATTTAGGACAAGTACTAAGAGTGACAGATACTCGATCCTAAGGTGCCGCTCACACTCCCGAGAGGGGGAGACAGAGAGGGGGAGCGAGGGGGAGAGAGGGGGGACGGGGGAGGGGAAGAGGGGGAGAGAGTGAGAGGGAGACAATTGATCAACACTCCGATAATGAGAGAGACGTTCAAGATTGGTGGAGAAAGAGTGTGTCCTGGAATGTCCAGAGTTCTTTCAGCCTGGAAGAAGGCCCTGGTCCAAAGTAGTGCACTATGTAGGGAATATAGTGCAATTTGGGATACACTTCTAGTCTCGCTGCTTTAAGAATCCTCTTTAATGTAAAAGGCCTCAAATTATGAGCCATTTTTTTAATGTGCAAAACATCAATATATTGAGGATATTTTGACTCCCAAGGGATTAAAGACCAGGTTGGTAAAACACAACCAGAGGAGATAAATGATAAGTGCTGTAGATATATAATAGAGAAAAGCTTAATGGCTTCATGTGTATCATGTTCTGTTTTTCTGTTGTTGGTTGGGTGGGTGGGTTGTACTGTGGGTGGGTGGGTTGTTGGTTGGGTGGGTGGGTTGTACTGTGGGTGGGTGGGTTGTTGGTTGGGTGGGTGGGTTGTACTGTGGGTGGGTGGGTTGTTGGTTGGGTGGGTGGGTTGTACTGTGGGTGGGTGGGTTGTTGGTTGGGTGGGTGGGTGGGTGGGTTGTACTGTGGGTGGGTGGGTTGTTGGTTGGGTGGGTGGGTGGGTGGGTTGTTGGTTGGGTGGGTGGGTGGGTTGTTGGTTGGGTGGGTGGGTGGGTGGGTTGTTGGTTGGGTGGGTGGGTTGTTGGTTGGGTGGGTGGGTGGGTGGGTTGTTGGTTGGGTGGGTGGGTGGGTTGTTGGTTGGGTGGGTGGGTGGGTGGTTTGTTGGTTGGGTGGGTGGGTTGTTGGTTGGGTTGTTGGTTGGGTGGGTGGGTGGGTGGGTTGTTGGTTGGTTGGGTGGGTGGGTTGTTGGTTGGGTGGGTGGGTGGGTGGGTTGTTGGTTGGGTGGGTGGGTGGGTTGTTGGTTGGGTGGGTGGGTTGTTGGTTGGGTGGGTTGTTGGTTGGGTGGGTGGATGGGTTGTTGGTTGGGTGGGTTGTTGGTTGGGTGGGTGGGTGGGTGGGTTGTTGGTTGGGTGGGTGGGTTGTTGGTTGGGTGGGTGGGTTGTTGGTTGGGTGGGTGGGTGGGTTGTTGGTTGGGTGGATGGGTGGGTGGGTTGTTGGTTGGGTGGGTGGGTTGTTGGTTGGGTGGGTGGGTGGGTTGTTGGTTGGGTGGGTGGGTTGTTGGTTGGGTGGGTGGGTGGGTTGTTGGTTGGGTGGGTGGGTGGGTGGGTTGTTGGTTGGGTGGGTTGTTGGTTGGGTGGGTGGGTGGGTTGTTGGTTGGGTGGGTGGGTGGGTTGTTGGTTGGGTGGGTGGGTGGGTGGGTGGGTGGGTTGTTGGTTGGGTGGATGGGTGGGTGGGTGGGTGGGTGGGTTGTTGGTTGGGTGGGTGGGTTGTTGGTTGGGTGGGTGGGTGGGTTGTTGGTTGGGTGGGTGGGTTGTTGGTTGGGTGGGTGGGTGGGTGGGTGGGTTGTTGGTTGGGTGGGTGGGTGGGTTGTTGGTTGGGTGGGTGGGTGGGTTGTTGGTTGGTTGGATGGGTTGTTGGTTGGGTGGGTGGGTTGTTGGTTGGGTGGGTGGGTGGGTTGTTGGTTGGGTGGGTGGGTTGTTGGTTGGGTGGGTGGGTGGGTGGGTTGTTGGTTGGGTGGGTGGGTGGGTTGTTGGTTGGGTGGGTTGTTGGTTGGGTGGGTGGGTGGGTGGGTTGTTGGTTGGGTGGGTGGGTGGGTGGGTTGTTGGTTGGGTGGGTGGGTTGTTGGTTGGGTGGGTGGGTGGGTTGTTGGTTGGGTGGGTGGGTTGTTGGTTGGTTGGGTGGGTTGTTGTTTGGGTGGGTGGGTGGGTTGTTGGTTGGGTGGGTGGGTGGGTTGTTGGTTGGGTGGGTTGTTGGTTGGGTGGGTGGGTGGGTTGTTGGTTGGGTGGGTGGGTTGTTGGTTGGGTGGGTGGGTGGGTTGTTGGTTGGATGGGTGGGTGGGTTGTTGGTTGGGTGGGTGGGTTGTTGGTTGGGTGGATGGGTGGGTGGGTGGGTGGGTTGTTGGTTGGGTGGGTGGGTGGGTTGTTGGTTGGGTGGGTGGGTGGGTTGTTGGTTGGTTGGTTGGGTGGGTGGGTTGTTGGTTGGGTGGGTGGGTGGGTGGGTGGGTTGTTGGTTGGGTGGGTGGGTTGTTGGTTGGTTGGGTGGGTGGGTGGGTTGTTGGTTGGGTGGGTGGGTGGGTTGTTGGTTGGGTGGGTGGGTTGTTGGTTGGGTGGATGGGTGGGTGGGTGGGTTGTTGGTTGGGTGGGTGGGTGGGTGGGTTGTTGGTTGGGTGGGTGGGTGGGTTGTTGGTTGGTTGGTTGGTTGGGTGGGTTGTTGGTTGGGTGGGTGGGTGGGTTGTTGGTTGGGTGGGTGGGTTGTTGGTTGGTTGGGTGGGTTGTTGGTTGGGTGGGTGGGTGGGTGGGTGGGTTGTTGGTTGGGTGGGTGGGTTGTTGGTTGGTTGGGTGGGTTGTTGGTTGGGTGGGTGGGTGGGTGGGTTGTTGGTTGGGTGGGTGGGTGGGTTGTTGGTTGGGTGGGTTGTTGGTTGGGTGGGTGGGTTGTTGGCTGGATGGGTTGTTGGTTGGGTGGGTGGGTGGGTGGGTTGTTGGTTGGTTGGGTGGGTTGTTGGTTGGGTGGGTGGGTTGTTGGCTGGATGGGTTGTTGGTTGGGTGGGTGGGTGGGTTGTTGGTTGGGTGGGTGGATGGGTGGGTGGGTGGGTGGGTGGGTTGTTGGTTGGGTGGGTGGGTGGGTGGATGGTTGGGTGGGTGGGTGGGTGGATGGGTGGGTGGGTGGGTTGTTGGTTGGGTGGGTGGGTGGGTGGATGGTTGGGTGGGTGGGTGGATGGGTGGGTGGGTTGTTGGTTGGGTGGGTTGTTGGTTGGGTGGGTGGGTGGGTGGGTGGATGGGTGGGTGGGTGGGTTGTTGGTTGGGTGGGTGGGTGGATGCGTTGGTGGGTGGATGGGTTGTACTGTGGGTGGGTGGGTTGTTGGTTGGGTGGGTGGGTGGGTGGATGGTTGGATGGGTGGGTTGTTGGTTGGGTGGGTGGGTGGGTGGGTGGGTGGGTGGATGGGTGGGTGGATGGGTGGGTTGTTGGGTGGGTTGTTGGTTGGTTGGGTGGGTTGTTGGTTGGGTGGGTGGGTTGTTGGTTGGGTGGGTGGGTTGTTGGTTGGGTGGGTGGGTGGATGGGTGGGTGGGTTGTTGGTTGGGTGGGTGGATGCATTGGTGGGTGGATGGGTTGTACTGTGGGTGGGTTGTTGGTTGGGTGGGTGGGTGGATGGTTGGATGGGTGGGTTGTTGGTTGGGTGGGTGGGTTGTTGGTTGGGTGGGTGGGTGGATGGGTGGGTGGGTGGATGGGTTGGTGGGTGGATGGGTTGTACTGTGGGTGGGTGGGTTGTTGGTTGGGTGGGTGGGTTGTTGGTTGGGTGGGTGGGTTGTACTGTGGGTGGGTGGGTGGGTTGTTGGTTGGGTGGGTGGATGCGTTGGTGGGTGGATGGGTTGTACTGTGGGTGGGTGGGTGGGTTGTTGGTTGGGTGGGTGGATGCGTTGGTGGGTGGATGGGTTGTACTGTGGGTGGGTGGGTTGTTGGTTGGGTGGGTGGGTTGTTGGTTTGTTGGGTTGTACTGTGGGTGGGTGGGTTGTTGGTTGGGTGGGTGGATGGGTTGTACTGTGGGTGGGTGGGTTGTTGGTTGGGTGGGTGGGTGGGTGGGTTGTTGGTTTGTACTGTGGGTTGTTGGTTTTTTGGTTGGGTGGGTTGTTGGTTGGGTGGGTGCGCAGGTGGATGGATGGGTGGGTGGGTGGATGGATGGGTGTATTTTGAGAGAGGTGTAGACAGACAGACAGTAAGTCCAGTAATGTACATGCGTATGTTATGTCTCACTGGCAGTGTGAGCATGTGTAGGTTTGCCTAGGTTTTATTTATGGAGTACGATAGGGAACTGGTAAACGGTAGGAGAGTGGGGGGGCAGACATGCCATCTCTAGTCATCAATGCCCAATGGTGACCAATTCATACCTGGGAAACCAGCAGCAAACACTGACTTCAGGAATGGAAGCTGTGTACGGTGTCTGTTTGCAGTAGTAAATGCTTACAAACAGGAGAGAGAGAGAGAGCCCCAGCTGGTGTACTCTATTGGGTCTGTAATGGGTAGGGAAGCATGAGAGAGTGATGGATAGAGTGAGAGATGGATGGATGGACTAAAGGGAGAGAGGTATTGTCCTCATAAACCATGGACTGTCTCCATCGGAGTGGAAGCAGTATATTTTCATCATGGGCCAGCCAGCTGAGACAGCTGAGGAATTAACCCTCAGGTTGTTGCCCCCGTCAGTGGCTGCTTCTGAAAGGGCAACCTATTCCCTATGTAGTGCACTACTTTTGACCAGGGCCCATAGGCTGCCATTAGGCTTTGGTCAAACGAAGTGCGAGGGAATAGGGTACCATTTGGGACCAGTAAGTCAGCCAGGTGGAGAGAAGAGTTGGCTGAGTATCAACCCCCTAACCCCAGTCAGCACGACCCCTACTGCCCCCAGTAGAGGTCCGTTACAGGTCAGGAGAGGTCAGTTACAGGTCAGTAGAGGTCAGTTACAGGTCAGAGGTCAGTTACAGGTCAGAGGTCAGTTACAGGCCTGTAGAGGTCAGTTACAGGCCTGTAGAGGTCAGTTACAGGCCTGTAGAGGTCAGTTACAGGTCAGTAGAGGTCAGTTACAGGTCAGAGGTCAGTTACAGGCCTGTAGAGGTCAGTTACAGGCCTGTAGAGGTCAGTTACAGGCCTGTAGAGGTCAGTTACAGGTCAGTAGAGGTCCGTTACAGGTCAGAGGTCAGTTACAGGTCAGTAGAGATAAGTTACAGGTCAGTAGAGGTCAGTTACAGGCCTGTGTGACTCAGTTCGTAGAGGTCAGTTACCGGTCAGTAGAGGTCAGTTACAGTCCTGTGTGACTCAGTTCGTAGAGGTCAGCTAGTCCTGTGTGGTTCAGTTCGTAGAGGTCAGCTAGTCCTGTGTGGTTCAGTTCGTAGAGGTCAGTTAGTCCTGTGTGGTTCAGTTCGTAGAGATCAGTTACAGGTCAGTAGAGGTCAGTTAGTCCTGTGTGACTCAGTTCGTAGAGGTCAGTTACAGGTCAGTAGAGGTCAGTTAGTCCTGTGTGGTTCAGTTCGTAGAGGTCAGTTAGTCCTGTGTGGTTCAGTTCGTAGAGGTCAGTTACAGTCCTGTGTGACTCAGTTCGTAGAGGTCAGTTAGTCCTGTGAGGTTCAGTTCATAGTCCTGTGTGGTTCAGTAGAGGTCAGTTAGAGGTCAGTTATATGCCAGTCAGTTATAGGGCAGTTATAGGCCAGTTATAGACCAGTAGGGGCCAGTTATAGGCCAGTAGAAGTCAGTTATAGGCCAGTAGAGGTCAGTTATAGGCCAGTTATATGCCAGTAGAGGTCAGTTATAGGCCAGTAGAGGTCAGTTATAGGCCAGTAGAGGTCAGTTATAGGCCAGTAGAGGTCAGTTATAGGTCAGTTAGAGGTAAATTATAAGCCAGTAGATGTCAGTTATAGGCCAGTAGAGGTCAGTTATAGGCCAGTAGGGCCAGTTATAGGCCAGTAGAGATCAGTTATAGGCCAGTGGAGGTCAGTTATAGGCCAGTAGAGGTCAGTTATAGGCCAGTAGGGGCCAGTTATAGGCCAGTAGAGATCAGTTATAGGCCAGTGGAGGTCAGTTATAGGCCAGTAGAGATCAGTTATAGGCCAGTGGAGGTCAGTTATAGGCCAGTAGAGGTCAGTTATAGGCCAGTAGAGGTCAATGCCATTTCAGACTGTTCTACACCAACCATACCATGTAGATGACCTTCTGCTGTTCAGTTAGACTGTAAGGTGAAGGAAAATACCACTCAACCTTCTGCTGTTCAGCTAGACTGTCACCAAGAAAGCTGAGATCTACAGCTCAGATTTAACCTAATAAAAGCAGGAATGAGGTTTGTGCAGTGGGCCTGATACACAATCAGAGCATATTGGTTATATGCTTGGCCTGCCAGTAGTGTTAATCTCAGACCATATTATACTTAAAAACTCATGCTTTAATAACTAAATAGATCAGTTGAGAGAAACAACTGAGCATGAATTGAAATAATTTGTAAATAATTCGCATTTTTTTATTTATTTTACTGGATGGTACCTGCATCTTACGGTCAAGGTGCTTTCAACACAACTGTGAACTTGAAAAAAAAAACAGAGGTCAAATCATGATATCAGCGATCTTCAGGTCGTAAAGTCGGAGCCGTAGAAAGATGCCCGAGTTTCTGACTTGGAATTCCGAAGCAGGATGAACGTTCAAAACTAGTTTCCGACTCTCACCGGTCCCTGCTCTTTCCTTCCTTTCCTCCGGTGACACTGACTAGAGAGAGGGGACACAGTCTTCCGCCTGATGGCGAAACTGGAGTCGCACCGCATCTGCCTCATGCACAAATTCACGTTGTTCCTGTGACCAGAGAAAGTGAACTACTCCTTGATTTTAAAATAGACACGATGAGCTGCTAATAATAATAACATTGCAGGGCTGGCTATCAATACACTTGGCTACAAATTGCAGCCCAAGTGGAAGTAGGGAGAAGCGCGTTTTATGTTTTGTAATAGAGCTGAATAAAAACAGTGTTGACAGTGCTGAAAACGTAGACTTGAACTCACTTTTAAAAACAGCTGCTCTTTGCTGTATTCTTTGACAGTCTCTCTGGTCATGGTTTTAAAAGTTGAAATCTCACGTAGGCTAGTATCACACTTTGCTGCGGGAACTGTGATCTGAGCTATCCGATTGGCTAGCACAGTAGGTGCACTCGATTTAACCACAGATCTCCCGGTCTACCGGGTAGGAGGAGTTTGATTTTCCAGACAAATAGTTCAAAATGGGAACCCTTAGCCTACACAGCGCAGGGCTAGTGAATCAAGTGCAGCTGTAACAGTATAACTTCAGATCGTCCCCTCGCCCATACCCGGGCGCGAACCAGGGACCCTCTGCACACATCAACAACTGACACCCACGAAGCATCGTTACCCGTCGCTCCACAAAAGCCGCGGCCCTTGCAGAGCAAGGGGAACCACTACTTGCAAGTGACGTCACCGATTGAAACGCTATTTAGCGCGCACCACAGCTAACTAATCTAGCCGTTTCCTAGCCGTTTCACATCCGTTACACAGCTACCGGTAACAGCGCATGACAAATAAATAAAATAAATAAATACGATAAAAGCTTACGCTCCCAAGCTTTTATTGTCTGCTTTTCTACATAAATGTTTGCTGATCGACTTAGAATGCCTTGAAGATCGACCAATCAATTCTGATGACCGGTTGGTGACCACTGAATTAGACTGTATGTTAATTAAAGGAAAATACCATTCAAAAACCATATTTTGTTATTCATTAGTCCACTGTGTCAAAACGCATTAGACATGACACTTTCTGTTTTTTTAAAGCTCTTTATCCCCTCAAAAAGTCACATTCACACAGAGTAGCCTGCATGAAGTAATCTAGTACAGTACTACACATCTATCCTAAGACTAGTTCAAAAAAAGCCCCAAATTCTGATTTGTTAGTCGACTGCGTGACTTTTATGAATTGTATGTGCTGTTGTCCTGCCTGTCACTTTGTGAAGCCTGTAGTGTGATGTACAGTATCTATGTATCTGTATAGATATATATGTATCCATATGGATGTGTGGGATGATGTCTGTGCAAATGATCTCTCAGTTTAACGGGCTGCATATTTAAAGGGATGAGATTATTGTTGCTAATTCAAGACATGAACTTCGCAGGCAGCGTTCATTCATTCATTCCCTCTTTCGATCTATCTCAGAATGTTGTGTTATGAGATGTACAGTCTAGTAGGTTTATCCACTTTTCTCCTCCTCCGGGACTACACGTTGACATGTAGTTTCAGCTACCTATACCATCTATCCCTCTCTCCACTCGTTTACTGACTCGTCTCTTTCCTCTCCCTCTCTTCCAGGACTACACGTTGACCATGTAGTTTCAGCTACCTATCCCATCTATCCCTCTCTCCACTCATTTATTGACTCATCTCTTTCCTCCCCCTCTCTTCCAGGACTACACGTTGACCATGTACTTCCAGCAGGCCTGGCGGGACAAGCGTCTGTCCTACTCTGAGATTGCCCTCAACCTGACGTTGGATAACAGGGTAGCCGACTCGCTCTGGGTTCCCGACACCTACTTCCTCAACGATAAAAAGTCCTTTGTCCACGGCGTCACGGTCAAGAACAGAATGATCCGACTGCATCCGGACGGCACCGTTCTCTATGGACTCCGGTAAGGGATTTCATCGCTTCTGATGGTTACCAATTGGTTACCAATATCTGTGTTGGTTTCTCTCAGCCAGTAGGTTGAATGCCCCTCTTTCATTTATTTATTTATTTAACTAGGCAAGTCAGTTAAGAACACATTTTTTATTTACAATGACGGCCTACCAAAAGGCAAAAAGCCTCCTGCAGCGATGGGGGCTGCAGGAGGCAGGACAAAACACACATCATGACAAGAGAGACAACACAACACTACATAAAGAGAGACCTAAGACAACAACATAGCAAGGCAGCAACACATGACAACACAGCATGGTAGCAACACAACATAACAACAACATGGTATCAACACAACATGGTAGCACAACATGGTACCACAAAACATGGTACAGACATTACTGGGCACAGACAACAGCACAAAGGGCAAGAAGGTAGAGACAACAATACATCACACAAAGCAGCCACAACTGTCAGTAAGAGTGTCCATGATTGAGTCTTTGAATGAAGAGATTGAGATAAAACTGTCCAGTTTGAGTGTTTGTTGCAGCTCGTTAAAATCGCTAGCTGCAGCAAACTGAAAAGAGGAGCGACCCAGGGATGTGTGTGCTTTGGAGACCTTTATCAGAATGTGACTGGCAGAATGGATGTTGTATGTGGAGGATGAGGGCTGCAGTAGATATCTTAGATAGGGAAGAGTGAGGCCTAAGAGGGTTTTATAAATAAGCATCAACCAGCGGGTCTTGCGATGAGTATATAGCGATTTCCAATTTACAGAGGAGTATAGAGTACATTGATGTGTCCTATAAGGAGCATTGGTGGCAAATCTGATGGCTGAATGGTAAAGAACTCGAGGGCACCCTTACCTGCCGATCTATAAATTATGTTTCCGTAATCTAGCACGGGTAGGATTGTCATCTGAATCACGGTTAGTTTGGCAGCTAGGATGAAAGAGGAGCAATTACGATAGACGAAACCAAGTCTAGATCTAACTTTGATATGTGCTGAGAGAAGGACAGTGCGCCGTCTAGCCATACTCCCAAGTACTTGTCTGAGGTGACTACCTCAAGCTCTAAACCCTCAGAGGTAGTAATAATACCTGTGGGAAAGGAGCATTCTTCTTACCAAACCTCATGACCTTTGTTTTGGAGGTGTTTAGAATGAGGTTGAGGGTAGAGAAAGCTTGTTGGACACCAAGAAAGCTTTGTTGTAGAGCATTTAACACAAAATACGGGAAGGGGCCAGCTGAGTACAAGACTGTATCATCTGCATATAATTGGATGAGAGAGCTTCCTACTGCCTGAGCTATGTTGTTGATGTAAATTGAGAAGAGCGTGGGGCATAGGATCGAGCCTTGGGGTACTCCCTTGGTGACAGGCAGTGGCTGAGACAGCAGATTTTCTGACTGTTTGAGAGAAGTAGTTAGCAAACCAGCCCAAAGACCCCTCAGAGACACCAATACTCACCAATTTCAGTCTACCTCGGTATGGATACGTTTTCTCATTATTGACCATCTGGGTCTACACACTACATACTATACTGAACGTCTGGATTGGTTACTTTGGTGTTTTATCATTAAATAATGAAACAGTAGTGTACAGAAAGAGTAGATGTATTTGATTGAGGGTAAAGGATGTCACAGGCTCATAGCTAGTCTGTCCACCTAGGAATCTAGACCCTTTCACGTTCTCTGATGATGCTTTACCTTTTCATGGTCTCAATGTCAATAACTGATCAGTTTATGATCAATAATGGAACAGAGCTGTAGAACGGCTACAAAGGGAGGAAATGTATTTGATTGTACGGCGGAGGTCCTGTCCATCCTGAAAACATCTCTTTGTGACGTTGTCTGTGTCCCAAATGCCACCCTAGTCCCTGTGTAGTGCACTATTTTTGACTAGGGCCCGATAGAACCTTATATAGTACACTACTTTAGACCAGAGCAGTGTACTATGTAGGGAATAGGGTGGCTTTTAGGATTCAGATATTCAGTCTCTGATGCTGCAGAGAAGATTGACGTTCATAAGAGATGTTCATCAATAACGTAAAAGAACAATACAAACATACAACACACACACACTGGACGGTCTTTTATGTGCTGTTGTGCTGCCTGTAAAGGGATGAACATTCCTAGGTAGTAGCTACCCCCTCCTTGGCCTACACTTCACACTAACACCAATCTGAACATTCCTAGGTAGTAGCTACCCCCTCCTTGGCCTACACTTCACACTAACACCAATCTGAACATTCCTAGGTAGTAGCTACCCCCTCCTTGGCCTACACTTCACACTAACACCAATCTGAACATTCCTAGGTAGTAGCTACCCCCTCCTTGGCCTACACTTCACACTAACACCAATCTGAACATTCCTAGGTAGTAGCTACAACCTCCTTGGCCTACACTTCACACTAACACCAATCTCAACATTCCTAGGTAGTAGTTAC
>NC_056449.1:35893447-35928447 GCF_018296145.1 Oncorhynchus tshawytscha
TGAAGGGCTGGGTGGCTGAAGGGCTGGGTGGCTGAAGGGCTGGGTGGCTGAAGGGCTGGGTGGCTGAAGGGCTGAAGGGCTGGGTGGCTGGGTGGCTGAAGGGCTGGGTGGACCCTTTGGCAAGTACCAGGCATAGCATGGTGAGTTAGTGATAGCCACGGCAGGCAGAGAGAGGGGTAAACTAGGACATCCATCCATAGGACTCCTCTGATAATACTCTGGGGCACTTTGGTTCCTTCCTCTCTCTCTCGCTCTGCCTTCCTCCCTGCCTCCCTCCCTGCCTTCCTCCCTGCCTCCCTCCCCTCCCTCCCTGCCTCTCTCCCTGCCTTCCTGCCTCCCTGCCTCCCTCCCTTCCTCCCTGCCTCCCTTCCTCCCTGCCTTCCTGCCTCCCTCCCTGCCTTCCTCCCTCCCTGCCTTCCTCCCTGCCTCCCTGCCTCCCTCCCTCCCTCCCTCCCTGCCTCCCTCCCTGCCTTCCTGCCTCCCTCCTGCCTTCCTCCCTCCCTGCCTTCCTCCCTGCCTCCCTGCCTTCCTCGCTCCCTGCTTCCCTCCCTTCCTCCCTTCCTCCCTGCCTTCCTGCCTCCCTCCCTGCCTTCCTCCCTCCCTGCCTTCCTCCCTGCCTCCCTGCCTCCCAATCTCCCTGCCTCCCTCCCTGCCTTCCTGCCTCCCTCCCTGCCTTCCTCCCTCCCTGCCTTCCTCCCTGCCTCCCTGCCTTCCTCCCTCCCTGCCTTCCTCCCTGCCTCCCTCCCCCTCCCTGCCTCCCTCCCTCCCTGCCTCCCTCCCTGCCTGCTCACTGGCTTGTTACATAATAGAGAACAATGACAATGGAGGGAGGGAAGGAGGGAGGCAGAGAGGGAGGCAGGGAGGAAGGCAGGGAGGGAGGGAGGCAGGAAGGCAGGGAGAATGTTGAATGTTTCTATGTCTCTGAAAAATGAAATTCCCCAAACTTGTCTTCAGTGAGACCCAAGGGACCTGAGTGCCTGGGTATTTTTTGCAAATATTTCAAACGAACTTGTGCTGTTTAATTATGAAACACATGTCCACTCTTCTAGATCAGTTTGTACTTATGGTGGAATGGAAAACAATCATTTGTTGTCAGATTTAGGTTACAATCAGCTATTTCAGGTCACTAAAAGTATGTACAAAATAAAGTTATTTTACAACCAGTATACAACCTGACCATAACGTCACAAACAACGTCATAATGACAACCAGTATACAACCTGACCATAACGTCACAAACAACTTCATAATGACAACCAGTATACAACCTGACCATAACGTCACAAACAACTTCATAATGACAACCAGTATACAACCTGACCATAACGTCACAAATAACATCATAATGACAACCAGTATACAACCTGGCCATAACGTCTTAATGACAACCAGCATACAACCTGAAGATAACATCACAAACAACATCATAATGAAAACCAGCATACAACCTGACCATAATGTCAGAAACAACATCATAATGACAACCAGCATACAACCTGGTCATAGCGTCTTAATGTATACAACCTGGCCATAACGTCTTAATGACAACCAGCATACAACCTGAAGATAACATCACAAACAACATCATAATGACAACCAGCATACAACCTGACCATAATGTCAGAAACAACATCATAATGACAACCAGCATACAACCTGGTCATAGCGTCTTAATGTATACAACCTGGCCATAACGTCTTAATGACAACCAGCATACAACCTGAAGATAACATCACAAACAACATCATAATGACAACCAGCATACAACCTGGTCATAGCGTCTTAATGACAACCCGTATACAACCTGACCATAATGTTACAAACAACGTTATAATGACTTTTTGCCTGTTGGGGAAAAGTCAAAGATTCTACAAATCATTGATCTCTACTCAACCATTGTTCATTTGGAAATGATTACTTGCCAAAGGGACTTCCTTATCCTATCATATTTGATATCTATCACTATGTTGTTCTTCCATGAAGACTATGAGGGTAGTGTTGTCTATCTTTTACTGGACACAATCACCAGCTGCATGTGACACACACACACCCGCACTAAATTTAGCAAATCTGACCATAATTCTATCCTCCTGATTCATGCTTACAAGCAAAAACTAAAGCAGGAAGTACCAGTGATTCGCTCAATACGGAAGTGGTCAGATGACGCGGCTGCTACACTACAGGATTGTTTTGCTAGCACAGATTGGAATATGTTCTGGGATTCATCCAATTGCATTCAGGAGTACACCACCTCAGTCATCGGCTTCATCAATAAGTGCATCGACAACGTCATCCCCACAGTGACCGTACGTACATATCCCAACCAGAAGCCATGGATTACAGGCAACATCCGCATTGAGCTAAAGGCTAGATCTGCCGCTTTCAAGGACCGGGACACTACTCCGGATGCTTATAAGAAATCCCGCTATGCCCTCAGACGAACCATCAAACAAGCAAAGCATCAATACAGGATTAAGATTGAATCCTACTACACCGGCTTTGATGCTCGTCGGATGTGGCAGGGCTTGAAAACTATTACGGTCTACAAAGGGAAATCCAGACACGAGCTGCCCAGTGACGCGAGCCTACCAGACGAGCTAAATGCCTTTTATGCTCGGTTTGAGGCAAGCAACACTGAAGCATGCATGAGAGTCCCGGCTGTTCTGGATGACTGTGTGATAACGTTCTCGGTAGCCGATGTGAGCAAGACCTTTAAACAAGTCAACATTCACAAAGCCGAGGGGCCAGATGGATTACCAGGACGCGTACTCAAAGCATGCGCGGACCAACTGGCAAGTGTCTTCACTGACATTTTTAACCTATTCCTGACTGAGTCTATAATACCAGTTTCAAGCAGACCACCACAGTCCTTGTGCCTCCCAAGGAAGCGAAGGTAACCTGCCTAAATTATTACTGCCCTGTAGCACTCGCGTCGGTAGCCAGGAAGTGCTTTGAAAGGCTGGTCATGGCTCACATCAACAGCATCCTCCCGGATGCACTCCACACTGCCCTTTCCCATCTGACTGAAAGGATTTGGCATGGGTCCCCAGATCCTCAAAAGGTTATACAGAAGCACCATCGAGAGCATCCTGACTGGCTGCATCACCGCCTGGTATGGCAACTGCTCATTGGCTCGTTCCCCCGTCACCTGTAACTATTCCCCTGGTCGTTGATGTGAATGGGAATGTGTTCTCAGTCAATTTATCTGGTAAAATATGGATTAAAATGTTGTTGTTTTTTAAAGCTGATATGGAGTCTTCCCTATACCTGAAGTCTAACGTTTTTTTCCTGTGTGTGTGTGGTTGTGTGTAGGATCACAACCACAGCAGCCTGTATGATGGATCTGAGGCGGTATCCTCTGGACGAACAGAACTGCACACTGGAGATCGAGAGCTGTGAGTACCACCTTCACCCCTGGTTGCAGAACACTCCCCTCCCATGGAGACGTCACACCCGGACCAATCTATATAGAACACTTCTATCATAGAAATAGAATTAGTAGGATATTCATTTCTTTGACCTTTTGTAAGCATTATACAACTCGTTGTCATGCCAAACATGTATGGTGAACAGGAAATGAACATGGGACATACAGTATAATGTATACATTATGCAGCAGAGAGAGAGAGAGAGAGAGAGAGAGAGAGAGAGAGAGAGAGATTCTCATTTCATTAAAACCTCACCACCCCCCTTAAAAAACACCAAAATATATCCTGTACTGTATACATGTACCATACTCACCTTTCCCTCTACCACACGATACAAAACAACATCTCAATAACCAAAACCTCGCCATTTCTACAACCGTATATCCAAAACATCTTCCCCAGCTATACAGACAGCCCCCCCAACACACCATATCTCCAAAACATCATCCCCAGCTATACAGACAGCCCCCCAACACACCATATCTCCTGAAACATCATCCCCAGCTATACAGACAGCCCCCCAACACACCATATCTCCTGAAACATCATCCCCAGCTATACAGACAGCCCCCTAACACACCATATCTCCTGAAACATCATCCCCAGCTATACAGACAGCCCCCAACACACCATATCTCCTGAAACATCATCCCCAGCTATACAGACAGCCCCCAACACACCCCCCAACACACCATATCTCCTGAAACATCTTCCCCAGCTATACAGACAGCCCCCCAACACACCATATCTCCTGAAACATCATCCCCAGATATACAGACAGCCCCCCAACACACCATATCTCCTGAAACATCTTCCCCAGCTATACAGACAGCCACCCCTAACACACCATATCTCCTGAAACATCTTCCCAGCTATACAGACAGCCCCCTAACACACCATATCTCCTGAAACATCTTCCCCAGCTATACAGACAGCCCCCTAACACACCATATCTCCTGAAACATCATCCCTAGCTATACAGACAGCCCCCTAACACACCATATCTCCTGAAACATCATCCCCAGCTATACAGACAGCCCCCCAACACACCATATCTCCTGAAACATCTTCCCCAGCTATACAGACAGCCCCCAACACACCATATCTCCTGAAACATCTTCCCCAGCTATACAGACACCCCCCCCAACACTCCATATCTCCTGAAACATCTCCACACTTTTTATCATTCTATAGAACTCAAATTCTACCCAAACGTGCACAGAGACCATCCCATTAAATAATAGTTAAGGGTCTTTTATCCCCCCACCTTTGACCCTGTTCCTCCTCGTTAGCCAAATAGCCAACTTTGCCTGAGCACACAGAAAATTCAAACAAAACACATTTGGCCTTCTCCTTATTTGAATACCTGTACCCATTATAAAACATCCCAACAGTAAAAACCATCCCCAACCTCTCGCACAGACATTCCAACAGAGACATTAATGGCATTAACCTGGTGCACACAGAATACACATGAATCACAGTTTCTCTCAAAACACAGAAAGGACCCCCCTGCCCGACTCCCGGTTCAACCCGTACCAACCAGCTGTTAGTGGCCAAGGCTCCATGTAGAACCCTCCACTGGAGGTCCCCTGACCTCCATCTAAAAACCCACCATACTCTCCTCCCCACATATCCCCTGCCACTGATGTGCCTTCACTCCTGTTAGGCTCCTAACATTCCTCATCTTAATGCAGAGGTTGTAGAAGGCTTTACCTCCCACCCCTTCAAACTCCCCCAGGCTCCTAATGTTCCTCACCTTAACACAGAGGTTGTAGAAGGCTTTACCTCCCACCCCTTCAAACTCCCCCGGGCTCAGAGTGTTAAAATCTAACAGACCCCCTTGCCAGTCCCCAGTCTCTGCCGTCAGCTGCAGTGGCAGAAATATTGGTGGCCCCTCCCCCTTTGGCCGCTCAAACACCCTCCTTACCGGCTCAGACAGTGCCTCCTGGACCTCCTCCAGGAATCTCTCCAGCAGCCTAAGAGACGTTATTCCTGTTTGTTGTGCCAGGACTTACAGGGTTTTCCACCCCTCCTCTCCCAACAGTCACTGGTCACCCAGCCTTAGTAAACCCACTGCCATAAGTTGCCTCTGCAGGGTGGACGACTGAACCGATCTCAAAGGGATGGCTGGGTTGTGGAAGATAGGCTCCTCCCACACCCACAGCCCAGGCTTCACACCCCCTTCTCATATGGGACTTAGCAGCTGCCAGGCCCTCAGCACTGCAGAGTAAAAATCAGAGAGACCTGTTGTACTCAGCCTCTACAGCTTCATGAGGAACAGCTGCCGGTTCAACCCTAATCCGCCAGCTCTCTTCAGCAGTGTGCATGCTGGTTCCCTCCAGCCAACATCAGTATAGTACAGCAGTCTCTGCACCGTCTTTAGTCGGAAAGCAGCCACCCTGCTCTCCAGTTCCACCAGGCCCTGTGCTCCTTCGTGGAGGGTCATGTACAACACTGCCGCCCTCAGCCAGTGATGGCCCGACCAGAAAAAGTCCACCAGCTTGCGTTACAGGTCTGCGAGTGGGGGGGTTGAGGACAGCCAGTTTATGCCACAGGGAAGATGCCACCAGGTTGTTTATTATCTGCACCCTCCCGCTATATGACACTTGGGACAGGAGCCACCTCCACCTGGCCAGTCTTGACACCACTGCCTGTGACAGCCCCTCCCAGTTCTTCCTGACCCACCTCTCTGAGCCCAGATACACCCCCAACATTATAAGCCCTTCACAACCCCACTGCAAGCCCCCTGGAAGCAGAGGAGGGGCCCTATCCCTCCATGCCCCACATAACAGAGCTTTGCTCTTGCCCCAGTTTACCTTAGCTGATGAAGCTCCCTCGTACACCTTCAGACTAGTCTCTGTGCCTGCATAACCTTACCATCCCTGACCATCTCAGAAACGTCATCTGCACATGCTGACACAGCTATGCCTGTCAACACACCCATGCCTGTCCAGCACACTGCCGTCTCCTGCGTAGCAGGCCCAAAAAAGGTTCAATGGCTAATGTAGATAACTACCCCGATAGAGGGCAGCCTTGTCTAATGCCCAGTCTCACCCAGACTGGCCTACTGAGCCCCTATCCCACCTTGACCATACATGACGCCCCAGCATACAGCATCTTCACACAGGTCAAAAACCTTTCCCCCAAACACAGACATCACATTAAACAGATACTCATGGTCCACTCTATTAAATGCCTTCTCTTGATCTAAAGAGACCAGTGTAAAGTTCACATTAGAACCTATCGACAAGTCCAACATGTCCCTGATTAAGAAGTTGTCCGTGATTGAGCGTCCCGGTAAACAATATGTTTGGTCCTTATGTACTATTGAATCCAGATGGGACTTCAGTCTGTTAGAGAGGACCTTGGCAAATGTCTTGTAGTCCACACAGAGTAATGCCACAGGCCTCCAGTTCTTAAGTTCACACAATTCCCCTTTTTTGGGCAGGAGAGTCAGAGCCGCCCGACGGCAGCTCATCGGCAACTCTCCTACCCCGACGCATTCACGCAACACACAAAATAAGTCTAGTCCAATTATCCCCCAGAATTTTTTATAAAACTCCACTGGGAGCCCATCGACCCCTGGTGCACGACCAGGGGACATCTGGGTTAAGGCCTCTGCCAGTTCAATGGACAACAGAGGAATGTCAATTTCAGAGAACTTAGGGAGTTCTGCGAACAAGACCTGAGCACACATAGGATCACACAGTTCTGCCCTATACAACTCAGTACAAAACTCCACAGTTCGCTCCCGCATCTCCCCACCACAGAGGTCACCCGCCCATCAGACAGCTGTAGACAATGCATACCCTTGGCTTCACCAATGCATACCCTTGGCTTCAAACCAAAGAAGAAGGAGCTGAGAGCATCCATCTCCTTGCGCATGGAGAACCTAGCTCTTACAAGTGCTCTCTTTGCTTTAACCTGGAAAAAACTGCCCAGGTCCCTATGTAATTCTGCTAAATTAGCCTGGAGGCCTACATTCCCTTGCCCCACCATCTCTACCTCCATCTCACTAATACTATGCTTTAGTTCCCCCAATACTCTCCTAGCCTCTGAGGGTGAGAGAGCTGTATACTGTTGAAAGAAAAGCCGAATTTGGACTTTCCCCACATCCCACCATTGACTCAGAGACTCATACTCCTCTCTTCGCTGCAATGGATTTTACGAAAGACAGAAATGGGGAAGATCCTCATTCAGGGTCAGTGGGAGTGTTAAGGGACATCATTAATCAGTTTGATCTAGTGGATGTTTGGAGAACTAAACATCCCAACACGAGACGGTAATAATGGGTGAAGGTTTTGGGGGCTAGTGGGTGAGTGCAGCCCAACACCAGACAGTAATAATGGGTGAAGGTTTTGTGGGCTAGTGGGTGAGTGCAGCCCAACACCAGACAGTAATAATGGGTGAAGGTTTTGGGGGCTAGGGTGAGTGCAGCCCAACTTGATCATTTTTACATGTCCAGCAATCAGAGCAATAGGCTGCTGGGAACTACCATTCTCCCAGTGGGGTAACCATGGCTCGGCTGTCTATTTCAGCAGGGCCTCGGCAGGCATCCTATTGGAAGTTCAATGTAAAGCTCTTACAAGATGTCACTTCTTGCTCAGGTTTACCACAGTGCCAGAAAGAAACTCTACATCTAAATAGTGTCTGAAGGTAGACCCTTACTCACTGTTGTTATCCACTTTCTCAACCTAAACCGTTTCCTGGGTGAGAGGACAATATGCCCCTAATTTTTCATAGCATGTTGTACTGATCTCACAAACTTTCTCGGATCAGAAAAAAAATCCTCAAGATGAACTTTTTTCCCCTTGGTCTCATTCAGGAACCTTGTCAGTTCCCTCAACGTGTACTTTGACCCCTCTGCTTGACTCCTCTACCCCTCTGCTCAGCTCCGGACCCATTGAAGAGGAGTCTGAAAAAAACCCTCCTCATCATCCTCTTCCTCAGACTCACTTTCCTCCTCATCTCCATCTCCCATCCTGACCACCTGCCCTTCCTCTCTGGTCAGGCCCCCCCCCACTTCCTTTCCATGGTGCCTTTGCCCACCCCAGCCTCCCCCTCCCACCTCCTTTCTTCTCCCACGTTTTCCTTTTCCGCTTGACACACTCCTCCTCCCCCCAGTCTCTTACACTTCCCCACTATACTCTCATCAACCACTAGCATAACCTGACTAGATCCATCCTCATCTACAACACCCTACATGGTATGACTAGGCCCAGCCTCATCTACACCACCATCCAGAGTATGACTAGGCACAGCCTCATCTACACCACCATCCATAGCATGACTAGGCCCAGCCTCATCTACACCACCATCCATAGCATGACTAGGCCCAGCCTCACCTACACCACCATCCATAGCATGACTAGGCCCAGCCTCACCTACACCACCCTCCATAGCCTGACTAGGCCCAGCCTCATCCACCACCCTCCATAGCATGACTAGGCCCAGCCTCATCTACACCACCATCCATAGTATGACTAGGACCAGCCTCATCTACACCACCATCCATAGCATGACTAGGCCCAGCCTCATCTACACCACCCTCCATAGCCTGACTAGGCCCAGCCTCATCTACACCACCCTCCATAGCCTGACTAGGCTCAGCCTCATCTACACCACCCTCCATAGCATGACTAGGCCCAGCCTCATCTACCCACCATCTCTAGCCTGACCTGGCCCAGCCTCATCTACCCCACCATCTCTAGCCTGACTAGGCCCAGCCTCATCTACACCACCCTCCATAGCATGACTAGGCCCAGCCTCATCTACCCCACCATCCATAACCTGACTAGGCTCAGCCTCATTTATACCACCATCCATAGCATGACTAGGCCCAGCCTCATCTACCCCACCATTTTTAGCCTGACTAGGCCCAGCCTCATCTACCCCACCATTTTTAGCCTGACTAGGCCCAGCCTCATCTACACCACCATCCCTGGCATGACTAGACACAGCCTCTGCTGTCTGTGTCTTATAGCCCCCTGCACGTTGACTTCGATTTATCCCTCTGGCGCTTGTGCCCTCACCTTGTCTACGGCCTTTATGTGGGCACGCAAAGCTCTTATGCCCCAAATCCCCACACTCAAAACACTGTAGACTATATGTGCTGGCAAACCCTGTGTAGAGCCCCTCCCCATGCCTCACTTTAAAATGCACAATTAGCTGTTGCTCATTGTTATTCAGAAACATGAACACTTGCCTCCGGAACGAAACAACATGCTTAACGACATCTACCTGAAAAACCTGCCGACACGAAAACCGCTAGCAGCTACCAAAACGACTCAGCTCTTTCCTGATTTGATCCTCCGTAATAAACGGAGGCAAATTTGCAACTACCACTCTTGTCGAATGGGTAAAAAGAGGCGAAATTGGCACCAACACACCCCTTACAGATATTCCACTAGCAATGAGCCTACCCACCAAATTTGCTCTTTTCATGAACACAACCCCAGCTTTGTTCATTCTGGAAGCAGAATGTACAAATTCAGCTCCAACCTGTTCACCGACGGAGAGCAGAACCTCCTCTATCTTAACTCCATTCTCAGGAACACACCTGAATCCATGCCGTATCGACAGCATCTCCTCCGCACTAGGCTGAGAAGCCATCGCGCAAACCACACCTTCCAAACCCCAGGAAACTAAAACTCTGTCCTCTTCCACCCTAACTTTGAAAAAAACCTGTCTATACTGCAAAAACAAATTGTGCATTAACCCCCCACGATAGAAAATAGTATTTGAAAGAAAAGACCAAGGACAGAATCAAGAAAATAAGTTAGGACAGAGCCCTCTACACCAAACACTCAAACTCCAAAAAACTCCCAGCATGCACTGCGAGAGAGAGTGAGAGAGGGAGACAGAGAGTGAGAGACACAGCAAGAGAGAGATACAGAGAGATATATATACAGAGAGACTACGACAAGCATTAAACTGTGGGGTCAGTACTGCTCAACTTTGGTCTTCTACTATCTACCATTTACTATCTACTCTCTACCATCTACCATCTACTCTCTACCATCTACTATATACCATCTACTCTCTACCATCTACTATATACCATCTACTATCTACTATATACCATCTACTCTCTACCATCTACTATATACCATCTACTCTCTACCATCTACTATCTGCCGTCTACCATCTACCATCTACCATCTACCATCTACCATCTACTATATACCATCTACTATATACCATCTACCATCTACTATATACCATCTACCATCTTCTATCTACCATCTACTCTCTACTATCTACCCTCTACTATCTACCATCTACTATATACCATCTACTATATTCCATCTCTTATATACCATCTACCATCTACTATATACCATCTACTATATACCATCTACCATCTACTCTCTACCATCTACTATCTACCATCTACACTCTACTATCTACCATCTACTATATACAATCTACTGTATACCATCTACTGTATACCATCTACTATCTACCATCTACTATATACCATCTACGATATACCATTTACTATATACCATCTACCATCTACGATATACCATCTACCATCTACCATATACCATCTGCCATCTACTATATACCATCTACTATCTACCATCTACTATATACCATCTACCATCTACTATATACCATCTACCATCTACCATCTACTATATACCATCTACCATCTACTATATACCACCTATTTCTATCTCTCTATCTCTCTATCTCAAAATCAAATCAAATTTTAGTTGTCACATACACATGGTTAGCAGATGTTAATGCGAGTGTAGCGAAATGCTTGTGCTTCTAGTTCTGACAATGCAGTAATAACCAACAAGTAACCTAACCTAACAATTTCACAACAGCTACCATATACACAAGTGTAAAGGGATGAAGAATATCTACATAAATATATATGAATGAGTAATGTCGTGGAAATTTCCTCTATTTACCAAATCATGAGAGCAAACCACACACCATTCAGAGTTAGTTATCAAAGTCCATCTTTAATTATATGAGCTCTATCACAACCCTGTGACTCTCAGATCAATTCAGTGTCTATCAATGAATTCTCTGAGAGTCCCCCACACATTGCAGCTGAGATCCTTTAATAGCAAAAGACACACATAGCCAGACATCATAGACATAATTTATCGTTCAGCTTTGCTCTCTTCTCAAACTCAGATCCATAAACAAATCCTCCATATCAACAGCCATATATCAAATCCATCCTATCTTGACAAGATCACAGAGACACACTGACTGGCACACAGACATTGTGGAGCCAAGAGATACACGCTTGACCTCTCCCCTCTCTCCGGCCCAAACAACTTAGTCTTGACATAGAACAGATACTGCAACCCCGCCACAGTATTATACAAAAATAACATTCTGATGAGAAGTAACTTACAAACATATGATGGATATAAAACATCTTACCTATGTTACCAACCAATTCTGATTATTCCCCAACAGTGATTGTACAGAACGGCATAGGCAAGATGCAGTAGATGGTATAGAGTACAGTATATACATATGAGATGAGTAATGTAGGGTATATAAACATTACATAAAGTGGCATTGTTTAAAGTGGCTAGTGATACATGTATTACATAAAGATGGCAAGATGCAGTAGATGGTATGGAGTACAGTATATACATATGATATGAGTAATGTAGGGTATGTAAATATTATATTAAGTGTCATTGTTTAAAGTGACTAGTGATACATTACATAAAGATTGTAGGTGGCATAGAGTACAGTATATACATATGAGATGAGTAATGTAGGGTATGTAAACATTATATTAAGTGGCATTGTTTAAAGTGACTAGTGATACATTTTTACATGTATGGCAGCAGCCCCTCAATGTTAGTGGTGGCTGTTTAACAGTCTGATGGCCTTGAGATAGAAGCTGTTTAACAGTCTGATGGCCTTGAGATAGAAGCTGTTTAACAGTCTGATGGCCTTGAGATAGAAGCTGTTTAACAGTCTGATGGCCTTGAGATAGAAGCTGTTTAACAGTCTGATGGCCTTGAGATAGAAGCTGTTTAACAGTCTGATGGCCTGAGATAGAAGCTGTTTAACAGTCTGATGGCCTTGAGATAGAAGCTGTTTAACAGTCTGATGGCCTTGAGATAGAAGCTGTTTAACAGTCTGATGGCCTTGAGATAGAAGCTGTTTAACAGTCTGATGGCCTTGAGATAGAAGCTGTTTAACAGTCTGATGGCCTTGAGATAGAAGCTGTTTAACAGTCTGATGGCCTTGAGATAGAAGCTGTTTTTCAGTCTCTCGGTCCCTGCTTTGATGCACCTGTACTGACCTCACCTTCTGGATGATAGCAGGGTGAACAGGCAGTGGCTCGGGTAGTTGTTGTCCTTGATGATCTTTATGGCCTTCCTGTGACATCGGTGGTGTAGGTGTCCTGGAGGGCAGGTAGTTTGCCCCTGGTGATGCGTTGTGCAGACCTCACTACCCTCTGGAGAGCCTTACAGTTGTAGGTGGAGCAGCTGCCATACCTGGCGGTGATACAGCCCGACAGGATTCTCTCGATTGTGCATCTGTAAAAGTTTGTGAGTGCTTTTGGTGACAAGCCGAATTTCTTCAGCCTCCTGAGGCTGCGCCTTCTTCACGATGCTGTCCGTGTGGGTGGACCATTTCAGTTTGTCCGTGATGTGTACGCCGAGGAACTTAAAACTTTCTACCCTCTCCACTACTGTCCCGTCAATGTGGATAGGGGGCTGCTCTCTCTGATGTTTCCTGAAGTCCACGATCATCTCCTTTGTTTTGTTGACATTGAGTGCAAGGTTATTTTCCTAACACCACACTTCGAGGGCCCTCACCTCCTCCCTGTAGGCCGTCTCGTCATTGTTGGTAATCAAGCCTACCACTGTAGTGTCGTCTGCAAACTTGATGATTGAGTTGGAGGTGTGCATGGCCACGCAGTCGTGGGTGAACAGGGAGTACAGGAGAGGGCTCAGAACGCACCCATGTGAGGCCGCAGTGTTGAGGATCAGCGGGGTGGAGATGTTGTTTCCTACCCTCACCACCTGGGAGCGGCCCGTCAGGAAGTCCAGTACCTAGTTGCACAGGGCGGGGTCGAGACCCAGGGTCTCAAGCTTAATGACGAGTTTGGAGGGTACTATGGTGTTAAATGTTGAGCTGTAGTCGATGAACAGCATTCTCACATAGGTATTCCTCTTGTCCAGATGGGTTAGGTCTGTGTGCAGTGTGGTTGCGATTGCGCCGTCTGTGGACCTATTGGGGCGGTAAGCAAATTGGAGTGGGTCTAGGGTGTCAGGTAGGGTGGAGGTGATATGGTCCTTGACTAGTCTCTCAAAGCACTTCATGATGACGGAAGTGAATGCTACGGGGCGGTAGTCGTTTAGCTCAGTTACCTTAGCTTTCTTGGGAACAGGAACAATGGTGGCCCTCTTGAAGCATGTGGGAACAGCAGACTGGGATAAGGATTGATTGAATATGTCCATAAACACGCCAGCCAGCTGGTCTGCACATGCTCTGAGGGAGTGGCTGGGGATGACGTCTGGGCCTGCAGCCTTGCGAGGGATAACACGTTTAAATGTTTTACTCACATCGGCTGCAGTGAAGGAGAGTCCGCAGGTTTTGGTAGCGGGCCGTGTCAGTGGCACTGTATTGTCCTCAAAGCGAGCAAAGAAGTTGTTTAGTCTGTCTGGGAGCAAGACATCCTGGTCCGCGACGGGGCTGGTTTTCTTCTTGTAGTCCGTGATTGACTGTAGACCCTGCCACATACCTCTTGTGTCTCAGCCGTTGATTTGCGACTCTACTTTGTCTCTATACTGACGCTTAGCTTGTTTGATTGCCTTGCGGAGGGAATAGCTACACTGTTTGTATTCGATCATGTATCCGGTCACCTTGCCCTGATTAAAATGAGTGGCTTGTGCTTTCAGTTGTACGCGAATGCTGACATCAATCCACGGTTTCTGGTTGGGGAATGTTTTAATAGTTGCTGTGGGTACGAAATCGCCAATGCACCCTCTGTCTATCTCTCTATCTATCTCTCTGTCTCTCTCTCTCTGTTTCTCTCTCTGTCTCTCTATCTCTCTCTCTCTCTGTCTCTCTGTCTCTGTCTCTCTCTCTCTGTCTCTCTCTCTCTATCTATCTCTCTCTGTCTCTCTCTCTCTCTCTATCTCTCTGTCTCTCTCTATCTATCTCTCTCTCTGTGTATCTCTCTGTCTCTCTGTCTCTCTCTCTGTATCTCTCTCTCTATCTCTGTATCCCTCTCTCTCTATCTCTCTGTCTCTGTCTCTGTATCTCTCTCTCTCTGTCTCTGTCTCTGTATCTCTCTGTCTCTGTGTCTGTATCTCTATCTCCCTGTCTCTGTCTCTGTATCTCTCTCTCTCTCTCTCTCTGTCTCTGTCTCTGTATCTCTATCTCTCTGTCTCTGTATCTCTATCTCTCTGTATCTCTCTGTCTCTGTCTCTGTCTCTGTATCTCTATCTCTCTGTCTCTGTCTCTGTCTCTGTCTCTGTATCTCTATCTCTCTGTCTCTGTCTCTGTCTCTGTATCTCTATCTCTCTGTCTCTGTCTCTGTATCTCTATCTCTCTGTCTCTGTCTCTGTATCTCTCTCTCTCTATCTCTCTGTCTCTCTTTCTGTCTCTCTGTTTCTCTTTCTTTCCACTATTTCTTTCTCCCTTTCCTGATCTCTCTCTCTCTCCTACACAGTCCTCTATTTCCTCATCTGTCTCTGTACCACTCTCCCTCTTTAAATCTCTCTCTCATCTCTTTTCTTTGCCCTGCTCTTCCACCCTCTTTTTTCTACCAGCCCTTGTATATATCTCTCTCTCGCATACTTTTTTCTCTCTCTTTCTCACACACACACAGCTCACACACACATAGGGCTTGAGTGTAGTTTTGATCAGCAGACAGTAACAGCCCAGTATCTGCTTTTCTAGTTCTGGTTTTAACATGTGAATCACTCTTTGACAGAGCATGCTATTACATTCACACTAATGAGCCACAGAGAACTCTCACTTCTCTTGATAAACTTGATGCATTTTTTAACAGACATAACTCTCAGAACTACAGATCCCAGACATAACTCTCAGACCAACAGAACCCAGACTTAACTCTCAGAACTACAGATCCCAGACATAACTCTCAGAACTACAGAACCCAGACATAACTCTCAGAACTACAGATCCCAGACATAACTCTCAGAACTACAGAACCCACACTTAACTCTCAGAACTACAGATCCCAGACATAACTCTCAGAACTACAGATCCCAGACATAACTCTCAGAACTACAGAACCCAGACTTAACTCTCAGAACTACAGATCCCAGACATAACTCTCAGAACTAAAGATCCCATGGTAGATGGTAGTACTTTCTGGCTGGTTACAGATCCCATGGTTGGTGATAGTACTGTCTGGCTGTCTGGCAGGTTACAGATCCCATGGTAGATGATAGTACTGTCTGGCTGGTTACAGATCCCATGGTTGGTGGTAGTACTGTCTGGCTGTCTGGCAGGTTACAGATCCCATGGTAGATGATAGTACTGTCTGGCTGGTTACAGATCCCATGGTAGATGATAGGACTGTCTGGCTGGCTACAGATCCCATGGTAGATGGTAGTACTGTGTGGCTGGTTACAGATCTCATGGTAGATGATAGTACTGTCTGGCTGGCTACAGATCCCATGGTAGGTGATAGTACTGTCTGGCTGGCTACAGATCCCATGGTAGGTGATAGTACTGTCTGGCTGGCTACAGATCCCATGGTAGATGATAGTACTGTCTGGCTGGTTACAGATACCATGGTAGATGATAGTACTGTCTGGCTGGCTACAGATACCATGGTAGATGGTAGTACTGTGTGGCTGGTTACAGATTTCATGGTAGATGATAGTACTGTCTGGCTGGCTACAGATCCCATGGTAGGTGATAGTACTGTCTGGCTGGCTACAGATCCCATGGTAGATGATAGTACTGTCTGGCTGGCTACAGATCCCATGGTAGGTGATAGTACTGGCTGGCTGGTTACAGATCCCATGGTAGATGGTAGTACTGTCTGGCTGGCTACAGATCTCATCGTGGTAGATTATAGTACTGTCTGGCTGGCTACAGATCTCATCATGGTAGATGATAGTACTGTCTAGCTCGCTACAGATCTCATTATGGTAGATGATAGTACTGTCTGGCTGGCTACAGATCTCATCATGGTAGATGATAGTACTGTCTGGCTGGCTACAGATCTCATCATGGTAGATGATAGTACAGTCTGGCTCGCTACATATCTCATCATGGTAGATGATAGTACTGTCTGGCTGGCTACAGATCTCATCATGGTAGATGATAGTACTGTCTGGCTCGCTACAGATCTCATCATGGTAGATGATAGTACTGTCTGGCTGGCTACAGATTGTGTAGTTATTGATGTATTCCTCTACTACCCCCTTTGAATACCTTATATACGCATACAAAACACACACAACTCGAGATTTTACACAAACACACACACACAAATGCACATGCATTCTCTCTCTCTCTCTCTCTCTCTCAATCACTCTCTCTCAAACTCTCTATTTTAAACTCTCTCTCTCTCTCTCTCTCTCTCAATCACTCTCTCTCAAACTCTCTATTTCAAACTATCTCTCTCTCTCTCTCTCTCTCTCTCTCTCTCTCTCTCTCTCTCAAACTCTATCTCTCTCTCCCTGGACTCACATAACATAACAACCACCTCCCTGGACGGAAGGACAAGCCCAGTGATGTGATTGGTTGGCAGACGTCTGTCCCAGAAGGAGCAGTGTTGAATATAGAGAACAATGGGCCAGAAGTAATAGATCTGATTCAAACTGAGTAACCAACCAGAACCTTCTCTCTCCCCCCCCGCCTCGGGCTCTATCTGCCCTTTTCTGACCAGCTACAAATACACATGCACATACACAGACATCTACATACACACACAAGGCAAGCACGCACACACACACAGTAGTGATGCGCGGGTCAGCTGTTTGGTCAACTGCACCCGCCAACAACCGGCCCGACTATATAGAATAAAGTGAAAATCTGAGGCCCACACCCGACCCTAACCCACTAATATGGAACATCTGAGGCCCACACCCGACCCTAACCCACTAATATCGAACATCTGAGTGCCACACCCGACTCTAACCCACTAATATAGAACATCTGAGGCCCACACCCGACCCTAACCCACCTATATAGAACATCTGAGGCCCCACCCAACCCTAACCCACTGATATAGAACATCTGAGGCCCCACCCGACCCTAACCCACTAATATAGAACATCTGAGGCCCACACCTGACCCTAACCCACCTATATAGAACATCTGAGGCCCCACCCAACCCTAACCCACTGATATAGAACATCTGAGGCCCCACCCGACCCTAACCCACTAATATAGAACATCTGAGGCCCACACCCGACCCTAACCCACCTATATAGAACATCTGAGGCCCCACCCAACCCTAACCCACTGATATAGAACATCTGAGGCCCACACCCGACCCTAACCCACTAATATAGAACATCTGAGGCCCCACCCGACCCTAACCCACTAATATAGAACATCTGCTGCTGGCTACAGTCAGAGACGGCGTAAATATCTTTTGACAGGGGGTGCAGCATTCTTTTTGTTGCCTGGTTTGGATGATTCTGCTTATAATTTCTGACATTTTGGTAGGCTATTTGTTAGTCAACTTACCTATAATTACATAGATGCAGCTTCTCATTACATGTTGCCCTAGAGGACTAAATAAACCCCTGCTCACCAGAATAATGTCGATATAAATTGATACAATGCTTCAATCTATTGACATCGGTAAAGGTTTCTGTCTTTGCTTCTTTCGGGGCTGAAAGACGTTTAGGGACCGGGGGGGATTGACAATAGCATATTCTTTTTTAAATTTTCGATTGACATCAGTTTGACCAGTTGTAAGGAAATAGAAAGCTGTGAAAACAACCCAACATGTTGCTGATAAGATTTCACTTTGGCTTGGATGCATAATTATTTTATGTGGTTGAAATACTATTAGCTTTTAAAAATGTATTTAACTAGGCAAGTCACTTTAGGACAAATTCTAATGATGGCCTATGATGACAAATTTACAATGATGGCCTATGATGACAAATTTACAATGATGGCCTACCCCGGCGACACTAGGCCAATTGTGCACCGCCCTATGGGATACTCCCAATCATGGCCAGATGTGATACAGCCTGGATTTGAACCAGTGTAGTGACACCTCTTACACTGAGATACAGTGCCTTAGACCACGGCGCCACTCGGGAGCTTTGATGATGCTGATAAAGAGGGACCATCCGTAGAGGTTCTATAACTGCAAATTCACATTCTCTCAAGATGCTGAAAGCAAGAAATCATATTTCTCCACTCCTTGCCGCGTCAACATTTTGCATACATTTGGTGGATCATTTTACTGCAAGCATTAATTCTGCAGGAGTTAATAGTAAGGCTCCAGTTGAAGTCGGAAGTTTACATACACCTTAGCCAAATACATTGACAATTTTAAACTAAATTTTTCACAATTCCTGACATCAAATCAAAGTTTATGTGTCATGTACGCTGAATACAACAGACCTTACAGTGAAATGCTTACTTAGAGGCTCTAACATATAGTGCAAAAAAGGTATTAGGTGAACAATAGGAAAGTAAAGAAATAAAACAACAGTAAAAAGAGGCTACATGCAGTAGAGAGGCTATATACAGTAGAGAGGCTATATACAGTAGAGAGGCTATATACAGTAGAGAGGCTATAACAGTAGAGAGGCTATAACAGTAGAGAGGCTATATACAGTAGAGAGGCTATATACAGTAGAGAGGCTATATACAGTAGATGCTATATACAGTAGAGGCTACATACAGTAGAGAGGCTATATACAGTAGATGCTCTATACAGTAGAGGCTATATACAGTAGAGGCTATATACAGTAGAGGGGCTATATTCAGTAGTGAGGCTATATACAGTAGTGAGGCTATATACAGTATATACAGTAGAGAGGCTATATACAGTATATACAGTAGAGGCTATATACAGTAGAGAGGCTATATACAGTAGAGGCTATATACAGTAGAGGCTATATACAGTAGAGAGGCTATATACAGTAGACAGGCTATATACAGTAGAGAGGCTATATACAGTAGAGGCTATATACAGTAGAGGCTATATACAGTAGAGGCTATATACAGTAGACAGGTTATATACAGTAGAGGGGCTATATACAGTAGAGAGGCTATATACAGTAGAGGCTATATACAGTAGAGGGGCTATATACAGTAGAGAGGCTATATACAGTAGACAGGCTATATACAGTAGAGAGGCTACATGCAGTAGACAGGCTATATACAGTAGAGGCTATATACAGTAGAGAGGCTATATACAGTAGACAGGCTATATACAGTAGAGAGGCTACATGCAGTAGACAGGCTATATACAGTAGAGGCTATATACAGTAGAGGCTATATACAGTAGAGAGGCTATATACAGTAGAGGCTATATACAGTAGAGAGGCTATATAGAGTAGAGAGGCTATATACAGTAGAGGCTATATACAGTAGAGAGGCTATATACAGTAGAGAGGCTATATACAGTAGAGGCTATATACAGTAGAGAGGCTATATACAGTAGAGAGGCTATATAGAGTAGACAGGCTATATACAGTAGAAGCTATATACAGTAGAGAGGCTATATAGAGTAGAGAGGCTATATACAGTAGAGAGGCTATATAGAGTAGAGAGGCTATATACAGTAGAGAGGTTATATACAGTAGAGAGGCTATATACAGTAGAGAGGCTATATAGAGTAGACAGGCTATATACAGTAGAAGCTATATACAGTAGAGAGGCTATATACAGTAGAGAGGCTATATACAGTAGAGAGGCTATATACAGTAGAGAGGCTATATACAGTAGAGAGGCTATATACAGTAGCGAGGCTGTAAAAGTAGCGAGGCTATAAAAGTAGCGAGGCTATAAAAGTAGCGAGGCTACATACAGACACCGGTTAGTCAGGCTGATTGAGGTAGTATGTACATGTAGATATGGTTAAAGTGACTGTGCATATATGATGAACAGATAGTAGCAGTAGCGTAAAAGAGGGGTTGGTGGGTGGTGGGCGGGACACAATGCAGATAGCCTGGTTAGCCACTGTGCGGGAGCACTGGTTGGTCGGCCCAATTGAGGTAGTATGTACATGAATGTATAGTTAAAGTGACTATGCATATATGATAAACAGAGAGTAGCAGCAATGTAAAAAGAGGTGTTGGGGGGGGACACACAATGCAAATAGTCCAGGTAGCCATTAGATTACCTGTTCAGGAGTCTTATGGCTCGGAGGTAAAAACTGTTGAAAAGCCTTTTTGTCCTAGACTTGGCACTCCGGTACCACTTGCCATGCAGTAGTAGAGAGAACAATCTATGACTGGGGTGGCTGGGGTCTTCGACCATTTTTAGGGCCTTCCTCTGACACTGCTTGGTGTAGAGGTCCCGGATGGCAGGCAGCTTGGTCCCAGTGAGGTACTGGACCGTAAGCAGTTGGCCGCCCATAAAACTGCTGCCATTTCATCCGGCGCCCTTTTGAATCATAACATTTAATCCTGTCTAAATTCCCTGTCTTTAGGTCAGTTAGGATCACCACTTTGTTTTAAGAATATGAAATGTCAGAATAATAGTAGAGAGAATGATTTATTTCAGCTTTTATTTATTTCATCACATTCCCAGTGGGTCAGAAGTTTACTTACACTCAATTAGTATTTGGCAGCATTGCCTTTAAATTGTTGGGTCAAACGTTTCTGGTAGCCTTTCACAAGCTTCCAACAATAAGTTGGGGGAATTTTGGCCCATTCGTCCTGACAGAGCTGGTGTAACTGAGTCGGGTATGTAGGCCTCCTTCCTTGCACAAGCTTTATCAGTCCTGCCCACACATTTTCTATTGGATTGAGGTCAGGGCTTTGTGATGGCCACTGCAATACCTTGACTTTGTTGTCCTTAAGCCATTTTGCCACAAATTTGGAAGTATGCTTGGGGTCATTGTCCATTTGGAAGACCCATTTGTGACCAATCTTTATCTTCCTGACTGATGCCTTCTATATTGAAGATGTTGCTTCAATATATCCACCAAATTTTCCATCCTCATGATGCCATCTATATTGTGAAGTGCACCATTCCCTCCTGCAGCGAAGCACCCCCACAACATGATGCTGCCACCCCCAGGCTTCACGGTTGGGATGGTGTTCTTCGGCTTGCAAGCTTCCCCCTTTTTCCTCCAAACATAACAATGATCATTATAGCCAAACAGTTCTATTTTTGTTTCATCAGGCCAGAGGACATTTCTCCCAAAAGTACGATCTTTATCCCCATGTGCAGTTGCAAACCGTAGTCTGGCTTTTTTTATGGCGGTTTTGGAGCGGTGGCTTCTTCCTTGCTGAGCGGCCTTTCAGATTATGTCGATATAGGACTCGTTTTACTGTGGATATAGATACTTTTGTACCTGTTTCCTCCAGCATCTTCACAAGGTCCTTTGCTGTTGTTCTGGGGATTGATTTGCACTTTTTGCACCAAAGTACGTTCATCTCTAGGAGACAGAACGCGTCTCCTTCCTGAGCTGTATGACGGCTGTGTGGTCCCATGGTGTTCATACTTGCCCACTATTGTTCGTACAGATGAACATGGTACCTTCAGGCATTTGGATATTGCTCCCAAGGATCATCCAGACAAAAAAAAAATTCTGAGGTCTTGGCTGATTTCTTTTGATTTTCCCATGATGTCAAGCAAAGAGACAGTGAATTTGAAGGTACATCCACAGGTACACCTCCAATTGACTCAAATGATGAGTCATGACATAATTTTCTGAATTTTCCAAGCTGTTTAAAGGCACAGTCAACTTAGTGTATCTAAACTTCTGACCCACTGGAATTGTGATACAGTGAATTATAAGTGAAATAATCCGTCTGTTAACAATTGTTGGAAAAATGACTTGTGTCGTTGCACAAAGTAGATGTCCTAGCCAACTTACCAAAACTCAAGTTTGTTAACAAGACATTTGTGGAGTGGTTGAAAAACGAGTTTTAATGACTCCAACCTAAGTGTATGTAAAGTTTTGACTAAACTATGTCACTCCAGTGTAAATTGCTAAATTGTAATTACTTCGCCACTATTGCCCTATTTATTGTCTTACCTCCTTACTTCATTTTCACACACTGTATACAGATTTTTCTATTGTGTTATTAACTGTATGTTTGTTTATTCCATGTGTAACTCTGTGTTGTTTTTGTCGCACTGCTTTGCTTTATCTTGGCCAGGTCGCAGTTGTAAATGAGAACTTGTTCTCAACTGACCTACCTGGTTAAATAAAGGTGAAAAAAACATTGTGAGCTGTTCTTGACATAATATGGACTTGGTCTTTTACCAAATAGGGCTATCTTCTGTATACTCCCTCTACCTTGTCACAACACATCTGATTGGCTCAAATGCATTAATAAGGAAAGAAATTCTACAAATGTACTTTTAAGGAGGCACACCTGTTAATTGAAATGCATTCCAGGTGATTATCTCATGAAGCTGGTTGAGAGAATGCCAAGAGTGTTCAAAACTGTCATCACGGCAAAGGGTGGCTATTTGAAGAATCTCAAATATAAAATATATTTTGATTTGTTTAACACTTTTTGATTTCTACATGATTCCACGTGTGTTATTTCATAGTTTTGAAGTTTTCACTATTATTCTGCAATGTAGAAAATAGTAAAAAATATTTTAAAATCCTTGAATGAGTTCTAAAACGTTTGACCAGTAGTGTAGCTGATATCATCCTATTTTACCACTTCACCAAATCTTTCTCAAACATGACTTTTCTGGCCCTGCCTTCTCTTTATCTTCAACTCTCCATTTCACAGCTTTTCTCTTAAATCAATTAAGCTCTGACATTGTCTTTTTTGTTTCCGTGGTTCGACGTTAACTTTTTCTGCCCGATCCCAAAAGCATTTGGTGATTAGGATGGAGGCTCATACAGTTCGGACCTAAGTCTTACTCATAGGTACTAATGCCAGATAGCCTAAAACAATGAAAGAAAAATCTAAATGTAGCCTATAGATATAAATTGCAGAAGAATTATACATTTATGGATTTTTTAAAGGTATTACGTTCTCTTTATTTCAACCCGCCTGCCACCCACCCGCCCTTCATCCACACAATATTTCATAACCCTAAACCCAGCATACACATCGACAAATGCACACGCACACACACATGGCCGACGAGCCGTCCTCCCCTCCCCAGCCTCATAGTCTCTTGGCTGGCCCTGTCCACACTCTGTTGATCGGAAGTCAACAGCACATTAGAACCTGCAGCGTGGTGGATGCGGATAGGCTAATTGGGGTGATACTGAGCTGTTCCATTAGTTCTGTGGATAAGCCGGAGAGACAGTTCCTACTGCATAGTACTAGTGGACTGTAGTTGGTGCTGCATGCTTTTACACACGGATTAGCTACAGTACTATGTTTTTGGCTTGGGCTAGGTTGTAGTTTGATACTGGTAGTTTTTCTATTCTGTACCATCTGAGCCTTAACTGTCAGTGTAGGCATTACAAGTCTCAATGATAGACACGCCAAAGACAATGACGAGCTACATTGGTGTCAGAAGTGGGATATGCTGCGTTTTGACAGTGGTAGTGTTTCTATAGTATCTGGTTCTTCATCCATCCGTCTCATATAGCATCAGATAACTCAATGACTGACTGGCCACACCATTACAATAACCAGCTATAGTGTTATTAATCTTATCGCCACTCCTATATATCCATCTATCCTGTGTCAGAGCGAGGCAGATGGAGGAATTATGTCTTCATTTTTCAGAAAATCAAAGGCTGAGAGTTTAATTATTCATTGCGTCTAAATAGGTCACTGCCTCTTTTTATGAGTGGCAAGCAGAGGAAGTGGTACACAGAGAAGGAGAGTGGGAGAGAGAGAGGGGTTAAACAGAGGAAGTGGTACACAGAGAAGGAGAGTGGGAGAGAGAGAGAGAGGTTAAACACAGAGAGAGAGAGAGAGGGGGGGTTAAACAGAGAGAGAGAGAGAGAGAGAGAGGGGGTTAAACAGAGAGAGAGAGAGAGAGAGGGGGGTTAAACAGAGAGAGAGAGAGAGAGAGGGGGGTTAAACAGAGAGAGAGAGAGAGAGAGAGAGAGGGGGGGTTAAACAGAGAGAGAGAAAGAGAGAGAGAGAGAGAGGGGTTAAACAGAGAGAGAGAGAGAGAGAGAGAGGGGGGTTAAAACAGAGAGAGAGAGAGAGAGAGGGGGGTTAAACAGAGAGAGAGAGAGAGAGGGGGGTTAAACAGAGAGAGAGAGAGAGAGAGAGAGAGGGGGGTTAAACAGAGAGAGAGAGAGAGAGAGAGAGGGGGGTTAAACAGAGAGAGAGAGAGAGAGAGGGGGGTTAAACAGAGAGAGAGAGAGAGAGAGAGAGAGGGGTTAAACAGAGAAAGAGACAGAGAGAGAGAGAGAGAGAGAGAGAGAGGGGTTAAACAGAGAAAGAGACAGAGAGAGAGAGAAGAGGGGTTGAGAAAGAGGGTGAGAGATATGGAGAGAGGGAGGGGTTGAGAGCGAGAGAGAGAGATATGGAGAGAGAGAGACGTAGAAAGAGAGGGAGAGAGATATGGAAGGAGACAAAGAGAGAGGGGAAATGCCTGCACCGCCTGCATGGTGCCTGTGTTATGATGCTCTATATGACAAAGGGTGAGGCTAACAGAACATAAGGGATAACAGAAGAGTTATCAGAATAGAAGGGTTATCACAACAGACGGGTTATCACAATAGAAGGGTAATCACAATAGAAGAGTTATCACAACAGAAGGGTTATCACAACAGAAGGGTTATCACAATAGAAGAGTTATCACAATAGCAGGGTTATCACAATATAAGAGTTATCACAATAGAAGAGTTATCACAATAGAAGAGTTATCACAACAGAAGGGTTATCACAATAGAAGGGTAATCACAATAGAAGAGTTATCACAACAGAAGGGTTATCACAACAGAAGGGTTATCACAATAGAAGAGTTATCACAATAGCAGGGTTATCACAATATAAGAGTTATCACAATAGAAGAGTTATCACAATAGAAGAGTTATCACAATAGAAGAGTTATCACAATAGAAGGGTTATCACAATAGAAGAGTTATCACAATGGAAGAGTTATCACAATAGAAGGTGAACAGAGGATCTACCCAGTTAGCTGACAGTTTTTTGGTCCCCTGAAAGTCCTCTGTAATCTCCATCTCTAATTGTGTGTATTATTAAACCAACCATTATGTTCTCTAGTTGCATTTGACAAACCAGAATATAAATAATTGATGTAAATAGTAAGCATTACAGGACCAAGAATAGAACCTTTGAGGAAAACCAGATGTCATCTCAACATGAGCCTCGTGTCCCTGTCTTTTGACATTGACCACAGCCATTTGAGCATTGCTCCCATGTTGGCCCACTAGGTTAGTTTGGTATGTATTCTAAGACTCTAGTACCTGTGTTTGACCCCTGCAGATGGCTACACCACTGATGACATTGAGTTCTACTGGCGAGGGGGAGATGGAGCTGTGTCTGGGGTGGAGAGAATAGAGCTGCCTCAGTTCTCCATCGTGGACTACAAGCTGGTCTCCAAGAACGTGGTCTTCTCTACAGGTACACAGTGGTGGCCATTTTGATGCAGTATACCTATGTATATCTACGGTTATACTGTAGATTTTCAGGGGTTGATGCTCTTATATTCTGTATATTACCTGTCTATGCTTTAGAGTTCTTATTCCCTCCACTTCAGGTCATTATTGTGCACTACTATGTATTCTCAATGGTTTACCTGGTTAAATAAAGCAACAAAAAAAACAACAACAAAAAAAGTTCTGTCTGTTTTCCTCCATTCAGGTTCCTACCCACGTCTGTCTCTGAGCTTCAAGCTGAAGAGGAACATCGGCTACTTTATCCTCCAGACCTACATGCCCTCCATCCTGATCACCATCCTGTCTTGGGTCTCCTTCTGGATCAACTATGATGCCTCCGCTGCCAGAGTGGCTCTGGGTAAGATTGCCCATCGATTCGATCAATAATGCCATCGAGATTCATCCGTCAGTCAGTCAATCAATCAAACAAATTAAACTTATACAATATAGCCATGTTTACAAACATTGGTGTCATAGTGTTCGCATTGTTTTGAAATGTCATGTAAAATATGCATTGTTGTTCATGGGTGACATATAAAAGAAAGAAATGGAGCATTAATATTCTGCCCTAAACCAGATACGATAGTAATTACATATACTCCTTGCACCTTGATCGTATTGCTATCCAATGACAATTATATCAGTACCGTGAATGATTTGTGAAACCAGGGTTATTGGCCAGGATAAGATCCTAATGAGTGCCTCAGCCTACTGACCTGTGTCAGGTGATTGTCAGGTGATTGTCAGGTGATTGTCAGGTGATTGTCGGGTGATTGTCAGGTGATTATCAGGTGATTATCAGGTGGAACTGGATCCTGTTTGTTGTTTTTCTGATGAGCTTTTCTCTTATGCTGGTTGGTTGGCTGGCTGGTTGGTTGGCTGGCTGGCTGGTTGGTTGGTTGGCTGGCTGGCTGGCTGGCTGGCTGGTGGCTGGCTGGCTGGCTGGTTGGTTGGCTGGCTGGCTGGCTGGTTGGTTGGCTGGTTGGCTGGTTGGTTGGCTGGCTGGCTGGCTGGTGGCTGGCTGGCTGGCTGGTTGATTGGCTGGCTGGTTGGCTTGCTCTGTCTGTGTGTCTTTCTGATGTGTAAACAATAATGCCTAAATATTCACCTGACTGGTTTATCTATCCCCAATGTCCAGGTTTAAATAGCTGAATATATCCCCGGTGTCCAGGTTTCATATAGCCCTGTCCTGAACATGAGCCCTGGTCTGAACATGAGCCCAGTCCTGAACATGAGCCCTGTCCTGAACATGAGCCCTGGTCTGAACATGAGCCCAGTCCTGAACATGAGCCCTGTCCTGAACATGAGCCCTGTCCTGAACATGAGCCCTGTCCTGAACATGAGCCCTGTCCTGAACATGAGCCCTGGTCTGAACATGAGCCCTGTCCTGAACATGAGCCCTGTCCTGAACATGAGCCCTGTCCTGAACATGAGCCCAGTCCTGAACATGAGCCCTGTCCTGAACATGAGCCCTGTCCTGAACATGAGCCCTGTCCTGAACATGAGCCCTGTCCTGAACATGAGCCCTGTCCTGAACATGAGCCCTGTGTATTGTTAATTCTAGCTCTAGATGGTATCAGAGGCCATGGGGAAAGCAGCATGGACAGGCGTAGTTAGCTGTGTGACTGCGTGGCCGATGGATGGCAGAGTTACGTATCATACTTATGAATCTGACCAAATGCAGATGAATGCAGAAATCTAACGTATCGAACACAATGGATAGATAATGCAGGAATATAACGTATCGAACACAATGGATAGATAATGCAGAAATCTAACGTATCGAACACAATGGATAGATAATGCAGAAATCTAACGTATCGAACACAATGGATAGATAATGCAGAAATCTAACGTATCGAACACAATGGATAGATAATGCAGAAATCTAACGTATCGAACACAATGGATAGATAATGCAGAAATCTAATGTATCGAACACAATGGATAGATAATGCAGAAATCTAACGTATTGAACACAATGGATAGATAATGCAGAAATCTAACGTATCGAACACAATGGATAGATAATGCAGAAATCTAACATATCCAACATAATGGATAGATAATGCAGAAATCTATCGTATCAAACACAATGGATAGATAATGCAGAAATCTAACGTATCGAACACAATGGGTGTATTGGGTCTAATAACACTGATGAGTAACGTATCAAACACAATGGGTGTATTGGGTCTAATAACACTGATGAGTAACGTATCAAACACAATGGGTGTATTGGGCCTACAAACACAGGTGAATCGTGCTGTGACTAATACCAGGGTTACATCCCAAATGACACCCTATTCCCTATATAGTGCACTACCCATAGGGATCTGGTAAAAAAAAAAGTAGTGCACTACTGCTTTGTAGGGAATTAAGTGTTAAAGGGGGTATCACACTGGGCTGCCTCATGTCTACAGACGCATATAGGAAATATATATATGATGGCGGAGGAGGAGATGTCTGTCATTTTACGGCCTCCTAACTAATTGTGCTATTGTGTGTGTTTTTTTGCGATATTTGTAACTTATTTTGTACATATTGTTTTTCTGCCACCATCTCTTATGACCGAAAAGAACTTGGGGATATCAGGACAGCCATTACTCACCTCGTACTGGACAAAACATTTTCTTTAACGAGTCATGGATTTACTTCAGAAACTGGACAAGGCCCGAAGTCCCTGTCATTAGCATGAAGAAGAGACTGAGATATTGGGGACGTAGGTCGGGGTGCCTTTGTAAGGATCCAACGACGAGTGAGTAATCTGCCTCTACCATCAGTTCTAATAGCCAACGTGCAATCATTGGATAACAAAATGGATGAGCTCAGAATAAGACTATCCTACCAACCGGACACTAAAAACTGTCAAATCTTGTGTTTCACCGAGTCGTGGCTGAATGACGACATGGATAACATACAGCTGGCTGGGTTTTTGCTCCATCGGCAAGACAGTACAGCTGCCTCCAGTAAGACAAGGTTGTGGTGGTCTGTGTCTATTTGTAAATAACAGCTGGTGCAAGAAAATCTAATATCAAGGAAGTCTCAAGGTTTTCCTCACCTGAGGTAGAGTATTTTATGATAAGCTGTAGACCACACTATTTACCAAGAGAGTTGAAATCTATATTTTTCGTAGCTGTGTATTTACCACCACAGCCGATGCTGGCACTAAGACGACACTCAGCGAGCTGTATAGGGCCATGAGCAAACAAGAAAATGCTCATCCAGAGGCGGCGCTCCTAGTGGCCGGGGACTTTAATGCAGGGAAACTTAAATCCGTTTGCCTAGTTTCTACCAGCATTTTAAATGTGCAACCAGAGGGAAAAAAACTCTAAACCAACTTTACTCCACACACATAGACACGTACAAAGCTCTCCCTCACTCTCCATTTTGCAAATCTGACCATAACTCTATCCTCCAGATTCCTGCTTACAAGCAAAACCTAAAGCAGGAAAAAACCAGTGACTCGGTCAATACTGAAGTGGTCCTATGAAGCAGATGCTAAGCTACAGGACTGTTTTTCTAGCACAGACTGGAATATGTTTTAGGATTTTTCCGATGGCATTGAGGAGTACACCACATCATTCACTGGCTTCATCAATAAGTGCCTCAATGATGTCATACCTCAACCAAAAGCCATGGATTACAGGTAACATCCACACTGAGCTAAAGGGTAGAGCTGCCGCTTTCAATTAGCGGGACTCAAACCCAGAAGCTTATAACAAATCCCGCTATGCCCTCTGACGAACCATCAAACAGGCAAAGCGTCAATACAGGACTACGATTGAATCCTACTACACCGGCTCCGACGCTCGTCGGATGAGGAAGGGCTTGCAAACTATTATGGACTACAAAGGGAAGCACAGCCAAGAGCTGCCCAGTGACACAAGCCTACCAGACGAGCTAAATGCCTTCTATGCTCGCTTCGAGGCAAGCAATACTGAAGCATGCATGAGAGCATCAGCTGTTCCGGACGACTGTGTGATCATGCTCTCCGTAGCCGATGTGATTAAGACCTTTTAAACAGGTCAACATTCACAAGGCCACGGGGCAGAAGGATTACCAGGACGTGTACTGTACTCTGATCATGCGCTGACCAACAGGCAAGTGTCTTCACTGACATTTTCAACCTGTCCCTGACCAAGTATGTAATACCAACATGTTTCAAGCAGACCACCATAGTCCCTGTACCCAAGGAAGCGAAGGTAACCTGCTTAAATGATTACCGCCAAGGAGCACTCACGTCTGTAGCCATGAAGTGCTTTGAAAGGCTGATCATGGCTCACATCAACAGCATCCTCCCGGATACACTAGACCCACTCCAATTTGCATACCGCCCCAACAGATCCACAGATGATGCCATCTCTATTGCACTCCACACTGCCCTTTCCCTCCTGGACAAAAGGAACACCTATGTGAGAATGCTATTCATTGACTACAGCTTATCAGTCAACACGTACGGTATACTGCACTTGGTCGGCGCATGTGACAAATAAAATTTGGATTTCATTTCATTTGATTCCTGAACCATTTGGTTGGTCCCCTGGAATTTGGACAGAGACTCAACACTCACATACACACATACACACACACACGCAAGCACACACATATGAACGCATACACACACACATACACTTACAGTACATGAAATGAACACACACACACATACCCCCACACATGTGCCCATACACAGCTAGGCGGAAGTGTCATGTAGATGTTGGGGAATGAGGAACCATCTGTCCGTATGGGTTCATTAGGTCTGTAGAATGAGGAACCATCTGTCTGTATGGGTTCATTAGGTCTGTAGAATGAGGAACCATCTGTCCGTATGGGTTCATTAGGTCTGTAGAATGAGGAACCATCTGTCCATATGGGTTCATTAGGTCTGTAGAATGAGGAACCATCTGTCCGTATGGGTTCATTAGGTCTGTAGAATGAGGAACCATCTGTCCATATCGGTTCATTAGGTCTGTAGAATGAGGAACCATCTGTCTGTATGGGTTCATTAGGTCTGTAGAATGAGGAACCATCTGTATGGGTCCATTAGGTCTGTAGAATGAGGAACCATCTGTCCATATCGGTTCATTAGGTCTGTAGAATGAGGAACCATCTGTCCGTATGGGTTCATTAGGTCTGTAGAATGAGGAACCATCTGTATGGGTTCATTAGGTCTGTAGAATGAGGAACCATCTGTATGGGTTCATTAGGTCTGTAGAATGAGGAACCATCTGTATGGGTTCATTAGGTCTGTAGAATGAGGAACCATCTGTATGGGTTCATTAGGTCTGTAGAATGAGGAACCATCTGTATGGGTTCATTAGGTCTGTAAGGGTGCCAAACTACTACACTCTATGGACTTGTTTACTACTCATATCCCTGTTGGCTGTTTTCCGACCCTGTTTCCCGACCCTGTTTCCCGACCCTGTTTCCCGACCCTGTTTCCCGACCCTGTTTCCCGACCCTGTACCAGGAGGACACAGGATTATGCAGGTCCTTTATCACATACAGAATCAGATATAAACCAGCTGATCTCCTTTGAAAACACACACCTGACACCCATTTCATGTTTAGGGTTTTTGGATTCGATTGAAAGCACAATTGAAAAACAATAATGAAAAACAGTTTATATTCTGGGCATCAGATGAGGACAGTAAACGTTGAAAACACTAGTTTGATAATTAATCTTCTTAATTGTTTGTTTACGACTAAATTCTCTTTCCAATGATCTCTAGTGTTTTTTTGATAACTATTATAAAAGCTGACTTTTTTATGATATTATTTTTTGGTGAATGCTGTGATTGTAAAGGTAAAATGTGATCTCCAGGTATCACCACGGTGTTGACCATGACCACCATCAACACCCATCTGAGAGAGACGCTCCCTAAGATCCCCTACGTCAAGGCCATCGACATGTACCTGATGGGCTGCTTCGTGTTCGTCTTCCTGGCCCTGCTGGAGTACGCCTTCGTCAACTACATCTTCTTCGGACGGGGGCCCCAGAGGCAGAAGAGGGCCGCCGAGAAACTAGCCGTCGTCAACAACGAGAAACTCCGACCCGACCCCAATAAGGTAGGTGTCTCCGGATAGGAAGGGAGTAGGGACAGATTGTTCTAGAGAGGTTGTGTTGATGGTGTAATGTGGTGTCCGATGCAGTAGGAGAACACAGGTTATTCTTTCTCTCAAGGTTTATGTGATGCTTCTGTGATCAACTGTTGACTTGATGTCCTTTACTAGGGTTCTCTCTGCACTAGGACTCAACTACACCTCCATGTCCCATTGGTGTAGCCATGTGTATCTGTCAACCACAGTTCAATGAAAATACATCTTTATTAGTTAGACCAGGATTTGACAACATCTGACAGCAAGCTGCGAATTCTCCATGGTAACAGTGCTGATTTTGTATGCTTGCAGTGGATGGTGGGAAATGTAGTTCAGAGAGATGATGCTCTGTATGCCAGAATGAAACAGAGGGAAATTGACGCGTATGACACGATGTGGGATCCCATCTTTGTGGACGATGCCGCATTAGGACTAGGCGAGCAAAGAAATAAGGTACTGGAAGGTTTTGAAAGTCAAAACTTTAACAAATGTCATCAATCTGAATCAACCCGCCCGATCAGAGGAAAATACTGTCGTATTTTTGTGCATTTCTTTAATTTGATTCTCTAGATTTTTAAAGGCAACTTTAATCATCACTTCCCACCATTGTGTTTTTTTCCCTTCTCTTGATTTGCTCGTCATGCATTTTCCTGACAAACACGTCATTGTAGTGGTTGAATAAATTACAGCATAGTTTGAAACCCTGCGTTCCAAATGGCACCATATTTTCTATTTAGTGCACTACTTTTGACCAGGGCCAATATAGGGAATAGGGTGCCATTTGGTACAGAGTCTACTTCTCAGTGAAGATATTATACACCTTTAATTGATGGGAAACCTATAAAATGGGGGGACAGGAAATGCTGGTTGTAATTACAAACTATTCCAAAGCTAATGTTGGTATGACAGAAAAATGAATATCTGAGGTAAATTGACAACTCTCCCAAATAACAAGTGAAGCAATTGAAAGGAAATAAGACGGTTAGTGGCATATTATCACTCAGCCTAACAGAGAAGAAAAAGACAAAAGATTATTTCTCATTCTGAGTATTGCCAACTGAGTGGCCTTGGAACAGAGTATAAACAACAGATATCATAGATTTTTTTTTTTTTCAACTATTAAGTTGAAAATCTTTTTGATTTAGAGATGTTTTGTTTGATTCTGAAGTCAGGCTATGGATGAAGAAACGATCCACTTCCTCAGTCCTCACAGCGTCTCTCCTAACCTAAACCTAACTTTGACCCCTGAACCTTCAACCTTAAGCTCTACTTCATCTTTGCAATATTTCCTTATTACTGTTTCTCTCAACCTTTTATCCTCTCACATTTCTTCCTTTTGTTTACGTTGTTTGTTTACTTGGTTTGTCTTGTTCTGACTAGACAGAATGTTAACCACATGCTGGCTGAAATTATGACATGACAATGAAGATCATTTCGCCATGAGAATGATTTATATATAGAACACTATCGTTCAAAAGTTTGGGGTCACTTAGAAATGTCCTTGTTTTTGAAAGAAAATAACATTTTTTGTCTGTTAAAATAACATAAGTTGATCAGATATACAGTGTAGACATTGTTAATGTTGTAAATGACTATTGTAGCTGGAAACAGCTGAATATGAATGTAATATCTACATAGGCGTACAGAGGCCCATTATCAGCAACCATCACTCCTGTGATCCAATGGCACATTGTGTTAGCTAATCCAAAATGATCATTTTAAAAGGCTAATTGATCATTACCAGCCTCAACACCAGTCTCAACACCAGTCTCAACGTGAACAGAGAAGAGGCGACTCAGGGATGCTGGCCTTCTAGGCAGAGTTCCTCTGTCCAGTCTTAACGTCAACAGTGAAGAGGTGACTCCTGGATACTGGCCTTCTAGGCAGAGTTCCTCTGTCCAGTGTCTGTGTTCTTTTGCCCATCTTAATCTTTTTTTTCATTGGCCAGTCTGAGAGATGGCTTTTTCTTCACAACTCTGCCTAGAAGGCTGGTTGATTTTGAGACTGGTGTTTTGCGGGTACTATTTAATGAAGATGCCAGTTGAGGACTTGTGAGGCGTCTGTTTCTCAAACTAGACACTCTAATGTACTTGCCCTCTTGCTCAGTTGTGCACCGGGGCCTCCCACTCCTCTTTCTATCCTGGTTAGAGCCAGTTTGCGCTGTTCTATGAAGGGAGTAGTACACAGCATTGTACGATATCTTCAGTTTCTTGGCAATTTCTCTCATGGAATAGCCTTAATTTCTCAGAACAAGAATAGACTGACAAGTTTCAGTTTCTGGCCATTTTGAGCCTGTAATCGAACCCACAAATGCTGATGCTCCAGATACTCAACTAGTCTAAAGAAGGCCAGTTGTATTGCTTCTTTAATCAGGACAACAGTTTTCAGCTGTGCTAACATAATTGAAAAAGGATTTTCTAATTATCAATTAGCCTTTTAAAATGATCATTTTGGATTAGCTAACACAATGTGCCATTGGATCACAGGAGTGATGGTTGCTGATAATGGGCCTCTGTACGCCTATGTAGATATTACATTCAAAATCAGCTGTTTCCAGCTACAATAGTCATTTACAACATTAAAAATGTCTACACTTTATTTCTGATCAATTTGATGTTATTTTAATGGACAAAAAATTTGCTTTGCTTTAAAAACAAGGACATTTCTATGTGATCTCAAACTTTTAAACGGTAGTGTATATATATATATATATATATATATATATATTTACAGGACTGCCAATTTAAACTTATGTGTAATGACTAGCTATTGAC
>NC_056449.1:35930947-35945947 GCF_018296145.1 Oncorhynchus tshawytscha
CTTGCCTCTGCATTGCCAGTGTGGGCGGCATCAAGGGGAGAGAGGTTTGCTTTATTTATTTATTACCCAGGGGGGTGCTTATTTACATTGCTGATGGACATCAAGAGAGCTAAGCCCATCTTTCATTGCAATGAAAGTTGCTGCATAAATCTAGCTAATCCAGAATCATATCAATAGAGTTTATTGGTTCTAGAATTTTGACACGTTCCATTGTGATTAGGTTTTATGTTTTGATGAATTGTAGATATAAGGTTTTAAATATCATGTTGAAAAGGACAAGGTCCATTTTTATAAACTAAATATTTATGAAAAACCAGATGTATAAAAATGATGAATGAATTATATTATTTAAACGGGTCTGTTGGTATTTCTTTTGTTGCAGTCTACCTAACTAACAGGTCAAATGTACCGTGATATCACAAATCAAAAAGGCTTAGATTCATTGCAGAAAAATAAGAATGTAATTGTTTTTTCTTTGTTTACTTTTCTTATTTTTTTTCCATTTCTTTCTAGTGGACTTTTCAAAGCAGCTACTTGTCGGCGAGGAAACTAAAGCTCTACCACTACCTACCAACTACCAGACTCGAATAAAACATCAGTCTTTTTATGCATGGGTCAAAAACATTTTGTTTCTCTGCAGAAATGACTGTGACAGGACCCGAGGTGAATCAACCACGTTGCCATGACGCATCATCATCATATTTTGTACAAAGTTCCTGTAAATTCCAATTGTAATATTTCATAATAATGACTCATGTAAATAACTTGTGTATTGATTGTCAGCCATTATGAAGATGTACCTAAATTCAATTAAAACGTCATTCAGCCTACACTGTATATCACTTCATATACCCAATGCATGATGTGACTGGGAGAGACTGTACCCAATGCATGATGTGACTGGGAGAGACTGTACCCAATGCATGATGTGACTGGGAGAGACTGTACCCAATGCATGATGTGACTGGGAGAGACTGTACCCAATGCATGATGTGACTGGGAGAGACTGTGTAAAATGCATGATGTGACTGGGAGAGACTGTACCCAATGCATGATGTGACTGGGAGAGAATGTACCCAATGCATGATGTGACTGGGAGAGACTGTGTCCAATGCATGATGTGACTGGGAGAGACTGTGTGTATACAGAGGCTCTGAGAGGGAACAGGCAAACAAGCCACAGATATAGATCTCTCTCTCTCTCTCTCTCTCTCTGTCTCTCTCTCTCTCTCTCTCTCTCTCTCTCTCTCTCTGTCTCTCTCTGTGTCTCTCTCTCTCTCTCTCTCTCTCTCTCTCTGTCTCTCTCTCTCTCTCTCTCTCTCTCTCTCTCTCTGTCTTCATAATGGGTTCAGAACACAGCAGAGCATCCATTTCTATGGTGAAGTAGTAGTGGGGTTGTATGGTGTGGCGCCAATCAGCCATCCCCAGCCATCCTGCCAGTTAGCCAATCAGCCATCCCCAGCCATCCTGCCAGTCAGCCAATCAGCCATCCCCAGGGATATCATCATATCTGTCCCTACTCCCTTCCTATCATGGAGACGAGAGAGAGACAGAGACAGAGAGAGAGCGAGCGAGAGAGAGAGAGAGAGAGAGAGCGAGAGAGAGAGAGAGAGAGAGAGAGAGAGAGAGAGAGAGAATAAAACCTCACTCACAACAAGACAAGAGTAGAGAATAGAGAGATCCCCCTGACTCAGCCTCACTCTCTCACATAATCACTGGATTCTTCCACACCCACCACCACTCAAAATTGATTATTCCACAGCCACCAACACTAAAACTGGATTCTTCCACACCCACCACCACTCAAAATGGATTCTTCCACACCCACCACCACTCAAAATGGATTCTTCCACACCCACCACCACTCAAAATGGATTCTTCCACACCCACCACCACTCAAAATGGATCAGTCCATTCCTTCTCCCCCCTACTTCTGATATGACAACTACTGTTGCCGAAACGGCTGCATTTAAATACTTAATGTTGGACAGTGCTGAATAGTTAATGTTTTAAAAAGTGAGTGTGGTTATTATTTATGACTAGTGATCATCATGCCTGTTTACACTGCTGGGACAAATAGGAGGAGAAGGGTGTTTTAAAAAAAACTTGTTCAGTCCCAGGCCTATTCATTTAGAGAGAGATTTAGACTCGTGTTAAGCACATGTAACATCATTCACTGTTTATGTACTTTTTTCTCTACACATATTCTGTACTTGAATTTAAGAATGAGAATAGTATGCCATTCACCTTCTATATACGTTGAAATGAAGGTTTGGAGGAGGTTTGTCTACAGACAAGCTGTATTCTGAACTTTACTTAATGTTACCACCTTTATGAGACGATGAGACGACCAATAAGATCCAACGACCTGTTGGTTCCAAGTGGAACAACATCAACACCAAGTGGAACAACATCAACACCAAGTGGAACAACTTTCTTCCCGATAGAAATAATACCATCTTTATGAGACGATGAGACAACCAATAAGATCCAACGACCTGTCGATTCCAAGTGGAACAACATCAACACTAAGTGGAACAACATCAATACCAAGTGGAACAACTTTCTTCCCGATAGAAATAATACAATTTTCCATGCAGTGTAATTCACAAATTGATAAGAGCTACTGATAAGACTTGATAAATGAGTAAGATGTTTGGATAAGGGGATTGTAAATATAAATTACAATTGCTTTATATTTATTTTACCTTATGATCGCTGGAGACAAATGTGAAACGAGTCATTCTAGAAATCATAAATCAACTGGGTAGATTTGGTGCTATACTGTCCATTTGGGTTTTCAAATTTCTTCCCTGCAAGTTACAAGGCATTTCATAATCTTCACTGTTGAAAGGGGACATGTTGATTTGCTTCAATTTGATGCCACATTTAATTATACAGCTGCAGTTGGAAGTTTACATACACTTAGGTTGGAGTCATTAAAACTCATTTTTCAACCACTCCACAAATGTCTTGTAAACAAACTATAGTTTTGGCAAGTCAGTTAGGACATCTACTTTGTGCATGACACAAGTAATTTTTCCAACAATTGTTTACAGACAGATTATTTCACTTATAATTCACGGTATAAAATCAAATCAAATCAAATTTATTTATATAGCCCTTCGTACATCAGCTGATATGTCAAAGTGCTGTACAGAAACCCAGCCTAAAACCCCAAACAGCAAGCAATGCAGGTGTAGAAGCACGGTGGCTAGGAAAAACTCCCTAGAAAGGCCAAAACCTAGGAAGAAACCTAGAGAGGAACCAGGCTATGTGGGGTGGCCAGTCCTCTTCTGGCTGTGCCGGGTGGAGATTATAACAGAACATGGCCAAGATGTTCAAATGTTCATAAATGACCAGCATGGTCAAATAATAATAATCACAGGCAGAACAGTTGAAACTGGAGCAGCAGCACGGCCAGGTGGACTGGGGACAGCAAGGAGTCATCATGTCAGGTAGTCCTGAGGCATGGTCCTAGGGCTCAGGTCCTCCGAGAGAGAGAAAGAAAGAGAGAAAGAGAATTAGAGAGGGCATACTTAAATTCACACAGGACACCGGATAGGACAGGAGAAGTACTCCAGATATAACAAACTGACCCTAGCACCCCGACACAAACTACTGCAGCATAAATACTGGAGGCTGAGACAGGAGGGGTCAGGAGACACTGTGGCCCCATCCGATGACACCCCCGGACAGGGCCAAACAGGAAGGATATAACCCCACCAACTTTGCCAAAGCACAGCCCCCACACCACTAGAGGGATATCTTCAACCACCAACTTACCATCCTGAGACAAGGCCGAGTATAGCCCACAAAGATCTCCGCCACGGCACAACCCAAGGGGGGCGCCAACCCAGACAGGAAGATCACATTAGTGACTCAACCCACTCAAGTGACGCACCCCTCCTAGGGACGGTATGAAAGAGCCCTAGTAAGCCAGTGACTCAGCCCCTGTAATAGGGTTAGAGGCAGAGAATCCCAGTGGAAAGAGGGGAACCGGCCAGGCAGAGACAGCAAGGGCGGTTCGTTGCTCCAGAGCCTTTCCGTTCACCTTCACACTCCTGGGCCAGACTACACTCAATCATATGATCCACTGAAGAGATGAGTCTTCAGTAAAGACTTAAAGGTTGAGACAGAGTCTGCGTCTCTCAAATGGGTAGACAGAACATTCCATAAAATTTGAGCTCTATAGGAGAAAGCCCTGCCTCCAGCTGTTTGCTTAGAAATTCTAGGGACAATTAGGAGGCCTGCGTCTTGTGACCGTAGCGTACGTGTAGGTATGTACGGCAGGACCAAATCAGAGAGATAGGTAGGAGCAAGCCCATGTAATGCTTTGTAGGTTAGCAGTAAAACCTTGAAATCAGCCCTTGCCTTGACAGGAAGCCAGTGTAGGGAGGCTAGCACTGGAGTAATATGATCAAATTTTGGGGTTCTAGTCAGGATTCTAGCAGCCGTATTTAGCACTAACTGAAGTTTATTTAGTGCTTTATCCGGGTAGCCGGAAAGTAGAGCATTGCAGTAGTCTAACCTAGAAGTGACAAAAGCATGGATTAATTTTTGGACAGAAAGTTTCTGATTTTTGCATTGTTACGTAGATGGAAAAAAGCTGTCTTTGAAACAGTCTTGATATGTTCTTCAAAAGAGAGATCGGGGTCCAGAGTAACGCCGAGGTCCTTCACAGTTTTATTTGAGACGACTGTCCAACCATTAAGATTAATTGTCAGATTCAACAGAATATCTCTTTGTTTCTTGGGACCTAGAACAAGCATCTCTGTTTTGTCCGAGTTTAAAAGTAGAAAGTTTGCAGCCATCCACTTCCTTATGTCTGAAACACATGCTTCTAGCGAGGGCAATTTTGGGGCTTCACCATGTTTCATTGAAATGTACAGCTGTGTGTCATCCGCATAGCAGTGAAAGTTAACATTATGTTTCGAATGACATCCCCAAGAGGTAAAATATAAAGTGAAAACAATAGCGGTCCTAAAACAGAACCTTGAGGAACACCGAAATTTACAGTTGATTTATCAGAGGACAAACCATTCACAGAGACAAACTGATATCTTTCCGACAGATAAGATCTAAACCAGGCCAGAACTTGTCCGTGTAGACCAATTTGGGTTTCCAATCTCTCCAAAAGAATGTGGTGATCGATGGTAGCAAAAGCAGCACTAAGGTCTAGGAGCACGAGGACAGATGCAGAGCCTCGGTCTATCACAATTCCAGTGGGTCAGAAGTTTACATACACTAAGTTGACTGTGCCTTTAAACAGCTTGGAAAATTCCAGAAAATTATGTCATGGCTTTAGAATCTTCTGATAGGCTAATTGACATCATTTGAGTCAATTGGAGGTGTACCTGTGGATGAATTTCAAGGCCTACCTTCAAATTCAGTGCCTCTTTGCTTGACATCATGGGAAAATCAAAAGAAATGAGCAAAGACCTCAGAAAAAAATTGTAGACCTCCACAAGTCTGGATCATCCTTGGGAGCAATTTCCAAACGCCTGAAGGTACCAAGTTCATCTGTACGAACAATAGTATGCAAGTATAAACACCATGGGACCAGTAAAACGACTCCTATATCGACATAACCTGAAAGGCCGCTCAGCAAGGAAGAAGCCACTGCTCCAAAATCGCCATAAAAAAAGCCAGACTATGGTTTGCAACTGCACAATGTGACAAAGAGCATACTTTTGGGAGAAATGTCCTCTGGTCTCATGAAACAAAAAATAACTGTTTGGCCATAATGACCATTTTTATGTTTGGAGGAAAAAGGGGGAGGCTTGCAAGCCGAAGAACACCATCCCAACCGTGACCCACGGGGGTGGCAGTATCACGTTGTGGGGGTGCTTTACTGCAGGAGGGACTGGTGCACTTCACAAAATAGATGGCGTCATGAGGTAGGAAAATGATGTGGATATATTGAAGCAACATCTCAAGGCATCAGTCAGGAATTTAAATCGTGGTTGTAAATGGGTCTTCCAAATGGACAATGACCCCAAGCATACTTCCAAAGTTGTGGCAAAATGGCTTAAGGACAACAAAGTCAAGGTATTGGAGTGGTCATCACAAAGCCCTGACCTCAATCCTATAGAAAATTTGTGTGCAGAACTGAAAAAGCGTGTGCGAGCAAGGAGGCCTACAAACCTGACTCATTCTCTCTACTATTATTCTGACATTTCAGAATAAATGAATAAATCCAGGTATTTTTACTAGGATTAAATGTCAGAAATTGTGAAGAACTGAGTTTAAATGTATTTGGCTAAGGTTTATGTAAACTTCCGACTTCAACTGTACGCCCGGATTTTCACTCTATTTAATAACAAATGTAACATGTTAAATATTAGCCACTGTTGATAGCCACCATCAGTTTATAACCACATACATTTATAACTGTCACTTTAGTGTTAGTTTACTTACATTTTGCATTACATTGTTAGTTTACCTTTCTTTCCTATTTCCTCTGTTAGCAATAGTGGATCATATTAGGTTAATGTACATTATCTATAAAAAACGCATGTGGACACACCTTCAAATTAGTGGATTCGGCTATTTCAGCCACACACGTTGATGACAGGTGTATAAAATCGAGCACACAGCCTTGCAATCTCCATAGACAAACATTGTCAGTAGAATGGCCTTACTGAATAGCTCGGTGGCTTTCAACGTGGCACAGTCATAGGATGCCACCTTTACAACTAGTCAGTTCATCAAATTTAACTGTAAGTGCTGTTATTGTGAAGTTAAAGCATCTAGGAGCAACCACGACTCAGCCGCAAAGTGGAAGGTCACACAAGCTCACGGAACGGGACCGCCGACTGCTGAAGCGTTTAGCGTGTAAACGTTGTCTGTCTTCAGTTGTAACCCTGACTACCGAGTTCCAAACTGCCTCTGGAAGCAACGTCAGCACAATAACTGTTTGTCGGGAGATTTATGAAAGCTGGAGTGGTGTAAATCTCGCCGCCATTGGACTCTGGAGCAGTGGAAACGTGTTCTCTGGAGCGATGAATCACGCTTCACCATCTGGCAGTCCGACAGACGAATCTGGGTTTGTGGATGCCTGGAGAACGCAACCTTCCCAAATGCATATTGGGTTGACCTCAAACCCTTTGGGATGAATTGGAATGCTGACTGCAAGCTCGACCTAATCGCCCGACATCAGTGCCAGACCTCACTAATACTCTTGTTGCTGAATGGAAGTAAGTCCCAGCAGCAATGTTCCAACATCTAGTGGAAAGCCTTCCCAGAAGAGTAGAGGCTGTTATAGCAGCAATGTTCCAACATCTAATGGAAAGCCTTCCCAGAAGAGTAGAGGCTGTTATAGCAGCAATGTTCCAACATCTAATGGAAAGCCTTCTCAGAAGAGTAGAGGCTGTAATAGCAGCAAAGGGGGAACCAACTCCATCTTAATTGCTAGGATTTTGGAATGAAATGTTTGATGAGCAGGTGTCCACATACTTTTCACAATGTAGTGTATTCAAATCAAATCAAATTTTATTTGTCACATGCACCGAATACGACAGGTGTTGTATACCTTACAGTGAAATGTTTACTTACAAGCCCTAAACCAACAATGCGCTTTTAAGAAAAAATTAATGTTAAGAAAGTATTTACTAAATAAACTGAAGTAAACAATAAATAAATAAAGATTTAAATAAAAATACAAAAATAACAAATAATTAAAGAGCATCAATAAAATAACAGTAACGAGACTATCTACAGGGAGTACAGGTACAGGTGTGGGGGCACAGGTTAGTCAAGGTAATTGAGGTAATATGTAGATGTAGGTGGAGGTAAAGGGACATTGATAATAAACAGAGAGTAAAAATGGGTTGAAAAGGGAAAGGGGTTACCTAACTGAAACGTGTCTTCCACATTTAACCCCACGCCTCAGAATCAGAGAGGTGCAGGGGGCTGCCTTAATCCACATCCACATCTTCGGCGACCGGCGAACAGTGGGTTAGCTGCCTTGCTCAGGGGCAGAACGACAGATTTTTATCTTGTCAGCTTTGGCATTCGATCCAGCAACCTTGGGGGGGTGGGGGTCAATGTAAATAGTCGGGGTAGCTATTTGGTTAGCTGTTCAGGAATCTTATGGCTTTGGGGTAGAAGCTGTTAAGAAGCCTTCTGGACCAAGACTTGGAGCTCCGGTATTGCTTGCCGTGCAGAGAACAGTCTATGACTAGGGTGGCTGGAGTCTTTGGAAAATATTTAGGGCCTTCCTCTGACACCGCCTGGTATGGAGGTCCTGGATGGCAGGAAGCTTTACCCCAGTAATGTACTGGACCGTACGCACTACCCTCTGCAGTGCCTTGAGGTTGGAGGCCGAGCAGATGCCATCATCAGACGGTGATGCAACCAGTCAGGCAGGATGCTCTTGATGGTAAAGCTGTAGAACCTTTTGAGGATCTGAGGACTCATGCCAAATCTTTTCAGTCTCCGGAGGGGGAATAGGCAATGTCGTGCCCTCTTCACGACTGTCTTAGTGTGTTTGGACCATGACAGTTCATTGGTGAAGTGGACACCGTTGATGAGAATGGGGGTCTGCTCGGCCCTCCTTTTCATGTAGTCCACAATCATCTCCTTTGCCTTGATCAAGTTGAGGGAGAGGTTGTTATCCTGGCACCACACTACCAGGTCTCTGACCTCCTCCCTATAGGCTGTCTCATCGTTGTCGGTGATCAGGCCTACCACTGTTGTGTTGTCGGAATGATGGTGTTGGAGTCGTGCTTGGCCATGCAGTCATGGGTGAACTAGGAGTACAGGAGGGAACTGAGCACGCACCCCTGAGGGGCCCCAATGTTGAGGATCAGCGTGGCAGATGTGTTGTTACCTACTCTTACCACCTGGGAGGGGCCCCTCAGGAAGTCCAGGATCCAGTTGCAGAGGGGTTTCCTTTGTCCAGGTGGGAAAGGGCCGTGTGGAGTGCAATAGAGATTGCGTCATCTGTGGATCTGTTGGGGCGGTATGCAAATTGGAGTGGGTCTAGGGTTTCTGGGATAATGAGGTTGATGTGAACCATGACCAGCCTTTCAAATCACTTCATGACTACAGACGCGAGTGCTACGGGTCGGTAGTCATTTAGGCCGGTTACCTTGGTGTTTTTAGGCATAGGGACTATGGTGGTCTGCTTGAAACATGTTGGTATTACAGACTCTGTCAGGGACAGGTAGAAAATGTCAGTGAAGACACTTGCCAGTTGGTCAGTGCATTCAAAAGTATTCAGACCCTTTGACTTTTTCCACATTTTGTTACGCTAGAGCAAGGGTGTCAAACTCTGGCCCGTGGGCCAAATTTGGCCCGCGGGGTAATTATATTTGGCCCGCGAGACAATACCAAATTACTACTAGAGCTGGCCCGCCGGTATTATACAGCGCATTCACCACTAATACTACGAATCCCATAATGCTCTGCTGTTTTCACGCGCCAATCAGGACAGGACCCAGAAACGCTCTCTCCTCTGTGACAGTAGTCATAGCAACATAGACGCTACAACTGTCAGCGAGCTAACCCTTCCCAAAAATGGCGAAAAGAAAGGCAGAAAACAGGAGCTTTCTGGACAAGTGGGAGGCAGAATATCTGTTTACATATGTAAAAGACAAACCTGTTTGTCTTGTTTGTGGAGTCAACGTGGCTGTAAGTAAGGAGTACAACATTAGACGACACTATGAAACGAAACACCATGACAAATACAAGGACCTGGGCATGACTCAAAGGAGCCAGAAAGTAGAGGAGATGAAAAGAAGTTTGGTTTCACAACAGAATATGTTTAAAAAAGCCACATCACAAAGCGAGGCTGCTGTAAAGGCTAGTTATATAGTGGCAGCAGAGATCGCAAAATCAGCCCGGCCCTTTAATGAGGGAGAGTTCATGAAAAAGTGCATGATGAAGGTTTGTGACCTCGTATGCCCAGAGAAAAAACAAGCATTTTCAAACGTGAGCCTGAGCAGGAACACAGTAGCTGATCGCACATGTGATCTTGCCACCAATCTGTATGACCAGCTGATGGAAAAGGGAAAAGATTTTGTTGCGTTCTCCCTCGCTGTGGATGAGAGCTGCGACGCATCTGATACTGCTCAGCTGTCAGTCTTCATCCGTGGAGTGGACTCAAATCTGTGTGTTACGGAGGAGCTATTAGGATTCAAATCAATGCATGGCACAACCACAGGAAAGGAAATCTTTGAGGAGGTTTCCAAATGTGTAACTGAAATAAAGCTGCCGTGGGATAAACTCGTTGGATTAACGACAGATGGTGCGCCAGCGATGTGCGGTAAAAAGAGTGGACTGGTGGGCATGGTTCGGGAGAAGATGCGGGAAGAGGACTGTGCAGGTGAGCTAAGTGTTTACCACTGCATCATACATCAGGAAGCACTGTGTGCCAAAGCCCTAAAGATGGAACATGTTATGACCACAGTAACACAGGTAGTTAACTTTATAAGAGCCAAAGGTCTAAATCACCGCCAGTTTAAATCTTTTCTGGAGGAGTGTGGTTCGGAATACGCAGACGTGCCGTATCACACAGAGGTGAGATGGCTAAGCAGAGGAAAAGTACTGAACAGATGTTTCGAGCTGCGTGAGGAAATATGTCAATTCCTGGAAACCAAAGGGAAGGATACAGCAGAGCTCCGGGAGCAAAAGTTCCTGTGTGAGCTGGCCTTTCTCTGTGACATCTCGAGCCATCTCGATGCGCTGAACCTGCAGCTTCAGGGGCGGGGGCGCATCATCACAGACATGTACGCTGCAGTGAGGGCCTTCAAAACTAAACTGTGCCTGTGGGAGAATCAGATGCTGCAAGGAAACCCTTGCCATTTTCCCTGCTGCCAATCCATAAAAGCACAGATCTCTACCGCCGTGTTCCCATGCGCACAGTTTGCTGAAAAACTCAGTGTTCTCGCCGCTGAGTTTAGCCGGCGATTTGCCGACTTTGATGCCCAGAAATGCACGTTTGAACTGCTTAGTAATCCCTTCGCAGTTGATGTGGAAAATGCACCAACCAACATCCAAATGGGGCTGATTGAACTCCAGTGCAACGACACGCTGAAGTCAAAGTATGATGCTGTGGGCGCCGCACAGTTTCCACGGTTCATCCCTGACACAATGCCTCAGCTCCGCACCCAAGCTGCTCAGATGCTCTCCATGTTCGGCAGCACTTATCTATGCGAGCAACTTTTCTCCTCGATGAAGATGACCAAAACAACTCACAGGAGACGTCTGACTGATGAACATCTTCGCTCGATACTGAGGATTTCTTCAGCTCAGAGCTTGAGCCCAGACATTGATGAACTAGCATCCAAGAAGAGATGCCAGGTATCTGGCTTGGGCACATCAGATTAGACCAGTGTGCAATAATTAACGTTTTCTTTATGCACTTTTTCTTGCTACAAGGCATGGGCTTGAATGGTTGATTGATTTATTATCATTTTATTTGTAAAATTATTAGCCAGTGGAAAAAGTTTATTTTGGTATTTAAATCAGAAGGCTGCAAATAGAAAAGAGGCATACAATTTTTATTTAAATTTTATTTATTTAATAAATGAATGCCATTGATTTTTTTTTTCATTTGAAATTCGATTTTGCATGTCTCCACTATTAAATTATATATTGTATGGTAATAAGCGATGCTTGTTCCATATTCAATGTTAAAGCAAAACTTGTTTGGGTCCATATTAAAAGGTTAATTTGTTCAATGTTGGCCCGTGACTTTGTTCAGGTTTTACATTTTGGCCCACTGGGTATTTGAGTTTGACACCCCTGCGCTAGAGCCTTATTCTAAAATTGATTAAATTGTTTTTTCACCCATCAATCTACACACATTACCCCATAATGACATCACAATACCCCATAATGACAAAGCAAAAACAGTTTTTTAGAATGTTTGCAAAGTTTCTTAAAAAACAACAACTGAAATATTTCATTTACATAAGTATTCAGACCCTTTACTCAGTACTTTGCTGATGCACCTTTGGAAGCTTTTACAGCCTTGAGTCTTCTTGGGTATGACGCTACAAGCTTGGCACACCTGCATTTGGGGAGTTTCTACAATTATTTTCTGCAGATCCTCTCAAGCTCTGTCAGGTTGGAAGGGGAGCGTCGCTGCACAGCTATTTTCAAGTCTCTCCAGAGATGCTCCGGGACACATTCCTGTTCCGGAGCTCTACGGACAATTCCTTCATCCTCATGGCTTGTTTTTTCCTCTGACATGCACTATCAACTGTGAGACCTTATATAGACAGGTGTGTGCCCTTTCCAAATCATGTCCAATCAATTGAATTTACCACAAGTGGACTCCAATCAAGTTGGAGAAACATCTCAAGGATGATCAATAGAAACAGGATGTACCTGAGCTCAATTTCGAGTCTCATAGCAAAGGGTCTGAATACCTATGTACAGTGGGGCAAAAAAGTATTTAGTCAGCCACCAATTGTGCAAGTTCTCCCACTTAAAAAGATGAGAGAGGTCTGCAAAATGAGAAAAAAAATCCAGAAAATCACATTGTAGGATTTTTAATGAATTTATTTGCAAATTATGGTGGAAAATAAGTATTTGGTCAATAACAAAAGTTTATCTCAATACTTTGTTATATACCCTTTTTTGGCAATGACAGAGGTCAAATGTTTTCTGTAAGTCTTCACAAGGTTTTCACACAATATTGCTGGTATTTTGGCCCATTCCTCCATGCAGATCTCCTCTAGAGCAGTGATGTTTTGGGGCTGTTGCTGGGCAACACGGACTTTCAACTCCCTCCAAAGATGTTCTATGGGGTTGAGATCTGGAGACTGGCTAGGCCACTCCAGGACCTTGAAATGCTTCTTGCGAAGCCACTCCTTCGTTGCCCGGGCGGTGTGTTTGGGATCATTGTCATGCTGAAAGACCCAGCCACATTGCATCTTCAATGCCCTTGCTGATGGAAGGAGGTTTTCACTCAAAATCTCACGATACATGGCCCCATTCATTATTTCCTTTACACGGATCAGTCGTCCCGGTCCCTTTGCAGAAAAACAGCCCCAAAGCATGATGTTTCCACCCCCATGCTTCAAAGTAGGTATGGTGTTCTTTGGATGCAACTCAGCATTCTTTGTCCTCCAAACACGACGAGTTGAGTTTTTAACAAAAAGTTCTATTTTGGTTTCATCTGACCATATGACATTCTCCCAATCTTCTTCTGGATCATCTAAATGCTCTCTAGCAAACTTCAGACGGGCCTGGAAATGTACTGGCTTAAGCAGGGGGACACGTCTGGCACTGCAGAATTTGAGTCCCTGGCGGCTCTGGTCCCAGCTCTCTGCAGGTCATTCACTAGGTCCCCCCGTGTGGTTCTGGGATTTTTGCTCACCGTTCTTGTGATCTTGCGTGGAGCCCCAGATCGAGGGAGATTATCAGTGGTCTTGTATGTCTTCCATTTCCTAATAATTGCTCCCCCAGTTGATTTCTTCAAACCAAGCTGCTTACCTATTGCAGATTCAGTCTTCCCAGCCTGGTGCAGGTCTACAATTTTGTTTCTGGTGTCCTTTGACAGCTCTTTGGTCTTGGCCATAGTGGAGTTTGGAGTGTGACTGTTTGAGGTTATGGACAGGTGTCTTTTATACTGATAACAAGTTCAAACAGGTGCCATTAATACAGGTAACGAGTGGAGGACAGAGGAGCCTCTTAAAGAAGAAGTTACAGGTCTTTGAGAGCCAGAAATCTTGCTGGCTCTCAAAGACTTACAGAAAACATTTGACCTCTGTCATTGCCAACAAAGGGTATATAACAAAGTATTGAGATAAACTTTTGTTATTGACCAAATACTTATTTTCCACCATAATTTGCAAAAAAAATCATAAAAAATGCTACAATGTGATTTTCTGGATGTTTTACTTCTCATTTTGTCTGTCATAGTTGAAGTGTACCTATGATAAAATTTACAGGCCTCTCTCATCTTTTTAAGTGGGAGAACTTGCACAATTGGACTAAATACTTTTTTGCCCCATTGTAAATAAGATATTTTGTTTTTTATTTTTAATAAATTTGCAAAATGTAAAAAAAACTGTTTTCGCTTTGTCATTATGGGGGTATTGTGTGTAGCTTGATGATAATTGTTTTTAATTTAATCAATTTTAGAATAAGGCTGTAATGTAACAAAATGTGGAAAAAGTCATGGGGTCTGAATACTTTCAGAACGCAGCGTAAAACAGAATGCTGTAGAGGAGAACATGCTTGGAGAACCAAGCTACACGGCAGTGGAGTCTGTCTGTCTGTCTATCTGTAGCTAACAGCCCAGTCCCAGGGCAGTGGAGTCTCTGTCTGTAGCTAACAGCCCAGTCCCAGGGCAGTGGAGTCTATCTGTAGCTATCATCCCAGTCCCACGGCAGTGGAGTCTGTCTGTAGCTATCATCCCAGTCCCAGGGCAGTGGAGTCTCTGTCTGTAGCTAACAGCCCAGTCCCAGGGCAGTGGAGTCTATCTGTAGCTATCATCCCAGTCCCAGGGCAGTGGAGTCTCTGTCTGTAGCTAACAGCCCAGTCCCAGGGCAGTGGAGTCTATCTGTAGCTATCATCCCAGTCCCACGGCAGTGGAGTCTGTCTGTCTGTAGCTAACGGCCCAGTCCCAGGGCAGTGGAGTCTGTCTGTCTGTAGCTAACAGCCCTGTCCCAGGGCAGTGGAGTCTGTCTGTAGCTAACAGCCCAGTCCCAGGGCAGTGGAGTCTCTGTCTGTAGCTAACAGCCCAGTCCCAGGGCAGTGGAGTCTGTCTGTAGCTAACAGCCCAGTCCCAGGGCAGTGGAGTCTGTCTGTAGCTAACAGCCCAGTCCCACGGCAGTGGAGTCTGTCTGTCTGTAGCTAACAGCCCAGTCCCACGGCAGTGGAGTCTATCTGTAGCTATCATCCCAGTCCCAGGGCAGTGGAGTCTATCTGTAGCTAACAGCCCTGTCCCAGGGCAGTGGAGTCTCTGTATGTAGCTAACAGCCCAGTCCCAGGGCAGTGGAGTCTGTCTGTAGCTAACAGCCCTGTCCCAGGGCAGTGGAGT
>NC_056449.1:35950947-36000947 GCF_018296145.1 Oncorhynchus tshawytscha
ACAAAGTGAAACAAACGAAACGGTAACAAACACTAACACGGAAAATAATCACCCACAACTCAAAAGTGAAACCAGGCTACCTAAATATGGTTCTCAATCAGGGACAAGAGATAAACAGCTGCCTCTGATTGAGAACCATACCAGGCCAGACACAGCAAATCATAGAAAAACATACACAACCCACCCAACTCACACCCTGACCAAACTAAAACAAAGACATAATAAAAGAACTAAGGTCAGAACGTGACAGTACCCCCCACCCCGCCAAAGGTGCGGACTCCTGCCCGCAAAACCTAAACCTATAGGGGAGGGTCTGGGTGGGTGTCTCTCCGCGGTGGCGGTTCTGGCGCGGGACGTAGACCCAACTCCACCATAGTCCTTCTCTTAGGTCAGTTAGGTCAGGGAGTGATGAGGGCAGCAGGGTAGCCTAGTGGTTAGAGCGTTGGACTAGTAACCGGAAGGTTGCAAGTTCAAATCCCTGAGCTGACAAGGTACAAATCTGTTGTTCTGCCTCTAAACCCACTGTTCCAAGGCTGTCATTGAAAATAAGAAATTTTTCTTAACTGACTTGCCTAGTTGTTTTATAAATGTATGTGTTTTTTTGGCCCTGTCTAGGGGTTTTGTATGTCTATGGGTGTTCACTAGTCTACGTGTTATGTAAGTCTATGGTTGCCTAGATTGGTTCTCAATTAGAGGCAGCTGTTTCTGTTATCTCTGACTGGGAACCATATTTAGGCAGCCATATTCCTTGGGTATTTCGTAGGTTATTGTTTATGTATAGTTGCATGTCAGCACTCGTTGTTCATAGCTTCACGTTCGTTTTGTTGTTTTGTGTAGTTTGTTAAGTGTTCTTCGTTAAATAAATAGAAGAATGTAATTCACATCACTCTGCGCCTTGGTCTCCTCTATATGACGAACGTGACAAATGTAGAATGTAATGTAGTTAAGAGTAACGTTGTTTCAGAACCACTAATGATAATGGAGTAATGTTGTTTCAGAACCACTCATGATAATCGAGTAATGCAGTTTCAGAACCATTCATGATAATGGAGTAATGTTGTTTCAGAACAACTAATGATAATGGAGTTTCAGAACAACTAATGATAATGGCGTAGTGTTGTTTCAGAACCACTATTGATAATGTAGTAATGTTGTTTCAGAACCACTAATGATAATGGAGTAATAATGCAGTAGTTTAGTAAGGCTTTATGTGCTGCAGGCTACTGTAGAAGTGCATCTCCTGCTCAACAATCATTATTACTGTAACATTACGGTAGTTTACTGTGAAGTGTACAGGCATTGAGTCGCAAAACCATAATATGCTGTATTACTGACACCTCCGTGTATATGGGAATGATCATAGACAGTGGTTCCTCTGGTCCTCCGTGTGTGTGTGTGTTTGCAGTGTTGGTTGGTGTGTGTGTGTGTGTGTGTGTGTGTGTGTGTGTGTGTGTGTGTGTGTTTGCAGCGTTGGTTGGTGTGTTGTGTGTGTGTGTGTGTTTATTTGCAGTGTTGGTTGTTGTGATGGTGTGCTGCGTGTCTGTGTGTGTGTGTGTATGTGTGTGTGTGTGTGTGTGTGTGTGTGTGTGTGTGTGTGTGTGTGTGTGTGTGTGTGTGTGTGTGTGTGTGCTTGCTTCATCTTTGTTTCAGAACCCCATGGGAAGTTTTGACCTAGAAATAGAAAGTGTGTGGGAGATTATTCTCCTTTTGAAGAGCACCACAACAATATCTCACATCCATCGCAGCATTGTGCACAGTTGATGAAATCTTCATCTGAGAGTTGCGTCAGTGGGAAGGCGGGCAGTGAGGTTAGCAGTTAGATATTTTGGAATTACCGATAAACAATAACGCACTATTCAGAGGGAAACAATTTCAGTTTCAACTCTTTCATTATCTAAAGCTAATTCATTTAGGGGAGAGGTTGGTGAGAAAGAGGGGAGAGGGGGAATGACAGGAGAGAGAGAGAGAGAGAGGGGGGGAATGACAGGAGAGAGAGAGGGAATGACAGGAGAGAGAGAGAGAGAGAGAGGGGGAATGACAGGGGGAATGAGGAGAGAGAGGGAATGACAGGAGAGAGAGAGGGAATGACAGGAGAGAGAGGGAATGACAGGAGAGAGAGAGGGAATGACAGGAGAGAGAGAGAGAGAGAGGGGGAATGACAGGAGAGAGAGAGAGAGAGAGGGGGAATGACAGGAGAGAGAGAGAGAGAGGGGGAATGACAGGAGAGAGAGAGGGAATGACAGGAGAGAGAGGGAATGACAGGAGAGAGAGAGGGAATGACAGGAGAGAGAGAGGGAATGACAGGAGAGAGAGAGGGAATGACAGGAGAGAGAGAGAGAATGACAGGAGAGAGAGAGAGAGAATGACAGGAGAGAGAGAGGGGGAATGACAGGAAGAGAGAGAGAGAATGACAGGAGAGAGAGGGGGAATGACAGGAGAGAGAGGGAATGACAGGAGAGAGAGAGGGAATGACAGGAGAGAGAGAGGGAATGACAGGAGAGAGAGGGGAATGACAGGAGAGAGAGAGAGAATGACAGGAGAGAGAGAGAGAATGACAGGAGAGAGAGAGAGAATGACAGGAGAGAGAGAGAGAATGACAGAGAGAGAGAGAATGACAGAAGAGAGAGAGAGAATGACAGGCGAGAGAGAGAGAATGACAGGAGAGAGAAGAATGACAGGAGAGAGAGGGGAATGACAGGAGAGAGAGAGAGAGAATGACAGGAGAGAGAGAGAGAGAATGACAGGAGAGAGAGAGAGAATGACAGGGAGAGAGAGAGAGAATGACAGGAGAGAGAGAGAGAGAATGACAGGAGAGAGAGAGAGAATGACAGGAGAGAGAGAGAGAGAATGACAGGAGAGAGAGAGAGAATGACAGAGAGAGAGAGAATGACAGGAGAGAGAGAGAATGACAGAGAGAGAGAATGAGAATGAGAGAGAAGAATGACAGAGAGAGAGAGAGAGAATGACAGGAGAGAGAGAGAGAATGACAGGAGAGAGAGAGAGAGAGAATGACAGGAGAGAGAGAGAGAATGACAGGAGAGAGAGAGAGAATGACAGGAGAGAGAGAGAGAATGACAGGAGAGAGAGAGAGAATGACAGGAGAGAGAGAGAGAGAATGACAGGAGAGAGAGAGAGAATGACAGGAGAGAGAAGAATGACAGAATGACAGAGAGAGAGAGAATGACAGGAGAGAGAGAGAGAATGACAGAGAGAGAGAAGAATGACAGATGAGAGAGAGAAGAATGACAGGAGAGAGAGAGAGAATGACAGGAGAGAGAAGAATGACAGGAGAGAGAGAGAGAATGACAGGCGAGAGAGAGAGAAGAATGACAGAGAGAGAGAGAGAGAATGACAGGCGAGAGAGAGAGAAGAATGACAGGAGAGAGAGAGAGAATGACAGGCGAGAGAGAGAGAAGAATGACAGGAGAGAGAGAGAGAATGACAGGAGAGAGAGAGAGAGAGAATGACAGGAGAGAGAAGAATGACAGGAGAGAGAGAGAGAGAATGACAGGAGAGAGAGAGAGAATGACAGGCGAGAGAGAGAGAAGAATGACAGAGAGAGAGAGAGAATGACAGGAGAGAGAAGAATGACAGGAGAGAGAGAGAGAGAATGACAGGAGAGAGAGAGAGAGAATGACAGGCGAGAGAGAGAGAAGAATGACAGGAGAGAGAGAGAGAATGACAGGAGAGAGAGAGAGAGAATGACAGGCGAGAGAGAGAGAAGAATGACAGAGAGAGAGAGAGAGAATGACAGAGAGAGAGAGAGAGAATGACAGGCGAGAGAGAGAGAAGAATGACAGGAGAGAGAGAAGAATGACAGGAGAGAGAAGAATGACAGGAGAGAGAAGAGAGAGAGAGAGAGAATGACAGGAGAGAGAGAGAGAATGACAGGCGAGAGAGAGAGAAGAATGACAGAGAGAGAGAGAGAATGACAGGAGAGAGAGAATGACAGAGAGAGAGAGAATGACAGAGAGAGAGAGAATGACAGAATGACAGGAGAGAGAGAATGACAGGAGAGAGAGAAAATGACAGGAGAGAGGGGGCAATGACAGGAGAGAGAGAGAGAATGACAGGAGAGAGAGAGAATGACAGGAGAGAGAGAGAATGACAGGAGAGAGAGAGAGAATGACAGAGAGAGAGAGAGAATGACAGGAGAGAGAGAGGGAATGACAGAGAGAGGGGGCAATGACAGGAGAGAGAGAGAGAATGACAGGAGAGAGAGAGAGGGAATGACAGAAGAAGAGAGAGGGGGAATGACAGGAGAGAGAGGGAATGACAGGAGAGAGGGGGCAATGACAGGAGAGAGAGAGAGAATGACAGGAGAGAGAGAGGGGAATGACAGAAGAGAGAGAGGGGGAATGACAGGAGAGAGAGAGGGGGAATGACAGGAGAGAGAGAGAGAGAGAGAGAGAGAGAGAGAGAGGGGGAGAGAGAGAGAGAGAGAGGGAATGACAGGAGAGAGAGGGAATGACAGGAGAGAGAGAAAGAGAGAGAGAGAGAGAGAGAGAGAGAGAGGGAGAGAGAGAGGGAATGACAGGAGAGAGAGGAAATGACAGAGAGAGAGGGGAATGACAGGAGAGAGAGAGAGAGAGAGAGAGAGAGAGAGAGGGAATGACAGGAGAGAGAGGAAATTACAGGAGAGAGAGAGAGGGGACTGACAGGAGAGAGAGAGGGGGAATGACAGGAGAGAGAGAGAGGGAATGACAGGAGAGAGAGAGGGGAATGACAGGAGAGAGAGAGAGAGAGAGTGAGAGAGACCAACAACATTGGACACTTTATGGAACAAAAAGCCTTCACTATATCATCCTGGATTTTCCAAGGCCTGAGGTCATCTGCCTTTGGCCTAAAGAGCAGGAACCCAGACTTCACCAAAGAAATCGGTAATACAGACATTGTCATCCTGCAAGAATCCTGGTATAGAGGAGACGGACCCACTGGTTGCCCTCTAGGTTACAGAGAGCTGGTAGTCCCATCCACCAAACTACCAGGTGTGAAACAGGGAAGGGACTCAGGGGGTATGCTAATTTGGTATAGAGCAGACCTAACTCACTCCATTAAATTAATCAAAACAGGAACATTCTACATTTGGCTAGAAATTCAAAAGGAAATGATCTTAACAGAGAAAAATGTCCTCCTGTGTGCTACCTATATCCCCCCAATAGAATCCCCATACTTTAATGAAGACAGCTTCTCCATCCTGGAGGGGGAAATCAATCATTTCCAGGCCCAGGGACATGTACTAGTCTGTGGCGACCTAAATCCCAGAACCAGACAAGAACCTGACACTCTCAGCACACAGGGGGACAAACACCTGCCTGCAGGTGACATCATTCCCTCCCACATATGCCCCCCTAGGCACAACTATGACAACATAACAAACAAAAACGGGTCACAACTCCTGCAGCTCTGTCGCACGCTGGGTATGTACATAGTCAATGGTAGGCTTCGAGGGGACTCCTATGGTAGGTACACCTGTAGCTCATCTCTTGGCAGTAGTACTGTAGACTACTTTATCACTGACCTCAACCCAGAGTCTCTCAGAGCGTTCATAGTCAGCCCACTGACACCCCTATCAGACCACAGCAAAATCACAGTCTACTTGAACAGAGCAAAACCCAATCAAGAGGCATCAAAGCAAAAGGAACTGAGTAACATTAAGAAATGCTATAGATGGAAGGAATGCAGTTTGGAAACCTACCAAAAAACAATTAGGCAAGAACAAATTCAATCCCTTCTAGACAACTTCCTGAACAAAATGTTCCACTGTAATAGTGAAGGTGTAAACTTGGCAGTAGAAAATCTTAACAGTATATTTGACCTCTCAGCTTCCCTATCAAATCTAAAAATCTCAAATAGAAAATCGAAGAAACTGAACAATAATGACAAATGGTTTGATGAAGAATGCAAAAATCTAATAAAGAAATGGAGAAACCTGTCCAACCAAAAACATAGAGACCCGGAGAACCTGAGTCTACGGCTTCACTATGGTGAATCACTGAAACAATACAGAAATACACTACGGAAAAAGAAGGAACAGCACGTCAGAAATCAGCTCAATGTAATTGAAGAATCCACAGACTCTAACCACTTCTGGGAAAATTGGAAAACACTAAACAAACAACAACACAAAGAATTATCTATCCAAAATGGAGATGTATGGGTAAACCACTTCTCCAATCGTTTTGGCTCTATAACATATACATGATCAAAAAAACATATACATGATCAAATACAAATCTTAGAATCAACTATTAAAGACTACCAGAACCCACTGGATTCTCCAATTACATTGAATGATCTTACAGGACAAAATAAAAACCCTCCAACCCAAAAAGGCCTGTGGTGTTGATGGTATCCTTAATGAAATGATCAAATATACAGACAACAAATTCCAATTGGCTATACTAAAACTCTTTAACATCATCCTTAGCTCTGGCATCTTCCCCAATATTTGGAACCAAGGACTGATCACCCCAATCCACAAAAGTGGAGACAAATTTGACCCCAATAACTACAGTGGAATATGGGTCAAGAGTAACCTTGGGAAAATCCTCTGCATTATCATTAACAGCAGACTCGTACATTTCCTCAATGAAAACAATGTACTGAGCAAATGTCAAATTGGCTTTTTACCAAATTACCGTACAACAGACCATGTATTCACCCTGCACACCCTAATTGACAACCAAACAAACCAAAACAAAGGCAAAGTCTTCTCATGCTTTGTTGATTTAAAAAAAGCCTTCTGCTATACAAATTGATGGAAAGTGGTGTTGGGGGTAAAACATACAACATTATAAAATCCACGTACACAAACAACAAGGGTGCTGTTAAAATTGGCAAAAAACACACACATTTCTTCACACAGGGTCGTGGGGTGAGACAGGGATGCCGCTTAAGCCCCACCCTCTTCAACATATATATCAACGAATTGGCGCGGGCACTAGAAAAGTCTGCAGCGCCCGGCCTCACCCTGCTAGAATCTGAAGTCAAATGTCTACTGTTTGCTGATGATCTGGTGCTTCTGTCACCAACCAAGGAGGGCCTACAGCAGCACCTAGATATTCTGCACAGATTCTGTCAGACCTGGGCCCTGACAGTAAATCTCAGTAAGACCAAAATAATGATGTTCCAAAAAAGGTCCAATCGCCAGGACCACAAATACAAATTCCATCTAGACACTGTTGCCCTAGAGCACACAAAAAACTATACATACCTTGGCCTAAACATCAGCGCCACAGGTAACTTCCACAAAGCTGTGAACCATCTGAGAGACAAGGCAAGAAGGGCATTCTATGCCATCAAAAGAAACATAAATTTCAACATACCAATTAGGATCTGGCTAAAAATACTTGAATCAGTCATAGAGCCCATTGCCCTTTACGGTTGTGAGGTCTGAGGTCCGCTCACCAACCAAGACCTAACAAAATGGGACAAACACCAAATTGAGACTCTGCATACAGAATTCTGCAAAAAATATCCTCCGTGTACAACGTAGAACACCAAATAATGCATGCAGAGCAGAATTAGGCCGATACCCACTAATTATCAAAATCCAGAAAAGAGCTGTTAAATTCTACAACCACCTAAAAGGAAGCAATTCCCAAACCTTCCATAACAAAGAGATCACCTACAGAGAGATGAACCTGGAGAAGAGTCCCCTAAGCAAGCTGGTCCTGGGGCTCTATTCACAAACGCAAACACACCCCACAGAGCCCCAGGACAGCAGCACAATTACACCCAACCAAATCATGAGAAAACAAAAAGATAATTACTTGACACGTTGGAAAGAATAAACAAAAAAACAGAGCAAACTAGAATGCTATTTGGCCCTAAACAGAGAGTACACAGTGGCAGAATACCTGTTCACTGTGACTGACCCAAACTTAAGGAAAGCTTTGACTATGTACAGACTCAGTGAGCATAGCCTTGCTATTGAGAAAGGCCGCCGTAGACAGACCTGGCTATCAAGAGAAGACAGGCTATGTGCACACTGCCCACAAAATGAGGTGGAAACTGAGCTGCACTTCCTAACCTCCTGTCCAATGTATGACCATATTAGAGAGACATATTTCCCTCAGATTACACAGATCAACAAAGAATTCGAAAACAAACCCAATTTTGATAACTCCCATATCTACTGGGTGAAATTCCACAGTGTGCCATCACAGCAGCAAGATTTGTGACCTGTTGCCACGAGAAAAGGGCAACCAGTGAAGAACAAACACCATTGTAAATACAACCCACATTTATGCTTATTTATTTTCCCTTGTGTTCTTTTACCATTTGTACATTGTTACAACACTGTATGTATATATATATATATATATATATATATATATATATATATATATATATATATATATATATATATATATATATATATATATATATGTATAATATGACGTAATGTCTTTATTGTTTTGGAACTTCTGTATGTGTAATGTTTACTGCTAATTTTTATTGTTTATTTCACTTTTGTATATTATCTACCTCACTTGCTTTGGCAATGTTAACACATGTTTCCCATGCCAATAAAGCCCCTTGAATTTAATTGAATTGAGAGAGAGAGAGAGAGAGAGAGAGAGAGAGAGAGAGGGAGAGAGAGAGAGAGAGAGAGAGAGAGAGAGAGAGAGAGAGAGAGAGAGAGAGGGCAGGAGCAGGTACAGAGGGAGGGTTAAGGTATGCAGAGCAGCTCCAGTCCAGGCTCACGACACAACAACACTGTCCAGACAGACAGACAGACAGACAGGGAGGCAGCAGGCAGACAGACAGGCAGGGAGGCAGACAGACAGGAAGGGAGGCAGGGAGGCAGGCAGCAGGCAGGCAGAGAGGAGGGCAGGCAAGCAGGCAGGCAGGCAGAGAGGAGGGCAGGCAGGCAGGCAGAGAGGAGGGCAGGCAGGCAGGGAGGTAGGCAGGCAGGGAGGAGGGAAGGCAGGGAGGTAGAGGAGGAGAGAGGAGGGCAGGCAGGCAGAGAGGAGGGAGGTAGCAGGGCAGGCAGAGAGGAGGGCAGGCAGGGAGGTAGAGAGGAGGACAGGCAGGGAGGTAGAGAGGAGGGCAGGCAGGCAGGGAGGAGGGAAGGCAGGGAGGTAGAGAGGAGGAGGGCAGGCAGGCAGAGAGGAGGACAGGCAGAGAGGAGGGCAGGCAGGGAGGTAGAGAGGAGGACAGGCAGGGAGGTAGAGAGGAGGACAGGCAGGCAGAGAGGAGGGCAGGCAGGAGAGGTAGAGAGGAGGACAGGCAGGGAGGTAGAGAGGAGGAGGCAGGCAGGCAGGCAGAGAGGAGGGCAGGCAGGCAGGGAGGTAGAGAGGAGGACAGGCAGGGAGGTAGCGAGGAGGACAGGCAGGGGGGTAGAGAGGGAGGACAGGCAGGGAGGTAGAGAGGAGGACAGGCAGGGAGGTAGCGAGGAGGACAGGCAGGGGGTAGAGAGGAGGACAGGCAGGGAGGTAGAGAGGAGGACAGGCAGGGAGGTAGAGAGGGGGAGGCAGGCAGGCAGGAGGGAGGGCAGGCAGGAGGACAGGCAGGGAGGCAGAGAGGAGGGCAGGCAGGCAGGCAGAGAGGAGGGCAGGCAGGCAGGGAGGGAGGTAGGCAGGCAGAGAGGAGGGCAGGTAGGCACCTCACCGGACATGCCTGTCCCCTAGGGCCGGCAGCCCCTGGTCAACATTGTCAACACACACACAGGTCAACACCACTGATGTTACACAATGAACTCAGCGTTGGTTGAGTCATCATGAGATGCCATGGCTGGATGAGTTTGGGGGGGCATTCAAGCAAGAGACAAAACAATGTGAATCTGGCTGTTTGCCACAAGTATTGCGTCAACAGCCACCACTGCTGCCCCTCAACTACAAACACACACACACACACACACACACACACACACACACACACACACACATACCTTGTGTAGAGAGATGTGTTCGTCCTCACACAAACACATACACTCTCGTTTAACCATACCGGAGTGCTGTCAGATGAGTGGGATTTAACCCTAATCTTTCAAATGAACTGTACACAACGTTTATCTTTCTCACGTCTATCTATCTCACCCTTTCTCACCCTCTCCCTCTGACGTGGCTGGTGTCTGTGTAATGATATGCACTGTCAGGTTTGGCTCATCAACACAACAACTAGAAAATAATTAAAAGAGTTGTTATCTCTAAAAAGTAATCAATATTTGGAGTCATTATCCCAGAGACATCAGGTTGCTGGCTAGAAGAGACAGGTTTCCAAGAGACTGTTGCCCCTATAATTTGCATATCTGAAGATCAGATCATTGACTTAATTATTAATTCAGGACAATCTCCGGTTGATCATGATTTGATGATTGCAGAAGAATAGAGAAACATGCAGCTATGAATGTTTTGGCAGGCAGTACGGCCTCCTCACAACATAAAACTGCAGTAATGTGATTTTGGAAATGTGTGTGTCTTGTGGATGAATACATTATTTACTAATAGTTTGACTGTCTAGAGCCAAAAGGATAATGGTCATGACTGGTAGTTTGACTGTCCAGAGCCAGAAGGATAATGGTCATGACTGGTAGTTTGACTGTCCAGAGCCAGAAGGATAATGGTCATGACTGGTAGTTTGACTGTCCAGAGCCAAAAGGATAATGGTCATGACTGGTAGTTTGACTGTCCAGAGCCAGAAGGATAATGGTCATGACTGGTAGTTTGACTGTTTCCAGAGCCAGAAGGATAATGGTCATGACTGGTAGTTTGACTGTCCAGAGCCAGAAGGATAATGGTCATGACTGGTAGTTTGACTGTCCAGAGCCAGAAGGATAATGGTCATGACTGGTAGTTTGACTGTCCAGAGCCAGAAGGATAATGGTCATGACTGGTAGTTTGACTGTCCAGAGCCAAAAGGATAATGGTCATGACTGGTAGTTTGACTGTCCAGAGCCAGAAGGATAATGGTCATGACTGGTAGTTTTTGACAGAAGGATAATGGTCCAGTTTGAGCCAGAAAGGATAATGGTCATGACTGGTAGTTTGACTGTCCAGAGCCAGAAGGATAATGGTCATGACTGGTAGTTTTTCCAGAGCCAGAAGGATAATGGTCATGACTGGTAGTTTGACCAGAACCAGAAGGATAATGGTCATGACTGGTAGTTTGACTGTCCAGAGCCAAAAGGATAATGGTCATGACTGGTAGTTTGACTGTCCAGAGCCAGAAGGATAATGGTCATGACTGGTAGTTTGACTGTCCAGAACCAGAAGGATAATGGTAATTGTATCTCTTCTTAGAAATGGAGGGGCTGCCTGACAGAAAAAGTTCTGAGGACCCCTTCTTCGTCTTCTGTTGTCAAATATTATTCCCATGATATCATAACGAGACTATGTAATAGGAGAGGTATTAATATAATAACCAGACTATGTAATAGGAGAGCTATTATTATAATAACCAGACTGTATAATAGTAAAGGTATTATTATAATAACCAGACTATGTAATAGGAGAGGTTATTATTATAATAACCAGACTGTATAATAAGAGAGGTATTATTATAATAACCAGACTGTATAATAGGAGAGGTATTATTATAATAACCAGACTGTATAATATGAGAGGTATTTTTATAATAACCAGACTGTATAATAGGAGAGATATGTGTGTGTGTGTGTGTGTGTGTGTGTGTGTGTGTGTGTGTGTGTGTGTGTGTGTGTGTGTGTGTGTGTGTGTGTGTGTGTGTGTGTGTGTGTGTGTGTGTGTGGAAGCATCTCGAGGCAGACTGGAAACATCTCAGGGCAGACTGGAAGCACCTCAGGGCAGACTGGAAAGCACCTCAGCGCAGACAGAAGCATCTCAGGGCAGACTGAATGCACCTCAGGGCAGACTGGAAGCACCTCAGGGCAGACTGGAGGCACCTCAGGGCAGACAGAAGCATCACAGGGCAGACTGAATGCACCTCAGGGCAGAGAAGCATCACAGGGCAGACTGGAGGCATCACAGGGCAGACTGAATGCATCTCAGGGCAGACTGAAGCACCTCAGGGCAGACTGGAAGCACCTCAGGGCAGACTGGAAGCATCTCAGGGCAGACTGGAAGCATCTCAGGGCAGACTGGAGGCATCACAGGGCAGACTGGAGGCATCACAGGGCAGACTGGAAGCACCTCAGGGCAGACAGAAGCATCACAGGGCAGACTGGAAAGCACCTCAGGGCAGACAGAAGCATCTCAGGGCAGACTGGAAGCACCTCAGGGCAGACAGAAGCACCTCAGGGCAGACTGGAAGCACCTTGAGAATGATGCTCCTTGGCCCCGTTATCTTATCAGCACATTTCATTTGATTAATTTACTTCCTGGAAGACACAAATCTTTAATAAGCTCCTGGACTAATTGTTAAATGAACATACCGTCTCTGCTGTTAAACAAATGTAATAAACAGTTCATTCACATTGAACCTCTGTTGAAATGACATGATACCAGTTCATTCACATTGAACCTCTGTTGAAATGACATGATACCAGTTCATTCACATTGAACCTCTGTTGAAATGACATGATACCAGTTCATTCACATTGAACCTCTGTTGAAATGACATGATACCAGTTCATTCACATTGAACCTCTGTTGAAATGACATGATACCAGTTCATTCACATTGAACCTCTGTTGAAATGACATGATACCAGTTCATTCACATTGAACCTATGTTGAAATGACATGATACCAGTTCATTAACGCTGCCACCCCTGGTTCTCAGGAAGGAGGGGGACTTTGTGGAGCGACGTTGGAAGGACGTGAGGGTGGGAGACATCGTTAAGGTGGTGTCTAACGAGATCCTCTCAGCTGACCTGTCGCTCCTCCGCACCGCCGACCCTGACGCGGTGTGTCACTTCGAGACCGCCACCCTGGATGGAGAGACCAACCTCAAACAGAGACAGGCCGTCCCAGGACTCTACACAGAGATGAGGATTAATAAAATAAATCCTGTTTTTTTTAAATTAAAGTCTTCCTCTTTCTTTCCACATTGGTGAGGATCTATCTACAGAAACTGTGTCATTATGAAAGGCCTCACTGTGTCATTATGAAAGGTCTCACTGTGTCATTATGAATGGTCTCACTGTGTCATTATGAAAGGTCTCACTGTGTCATTATGAATGGTCTCACTGTGTCATTATGAAAGGCCTCACTGTGTCATTATGAAAGGTCTCACTGTGTCATTATGAATGGTCTCACTGTGTCATTATGAATGGTCTCACTGTGTCATTATGAAAGGTCTCACTGTGTCATTATGAATGGTCTCACTGTGTCATTATGAAAGGTCTCACTGTGTCATTATGAATGGTCTCACTGTGTCATTATGAAAGGCCTCACTGTGTCATTATGAAAGGTCTCACTGTGTCATTATGAAGGTCTCACTGTGTCATTATGAAAGGTCTCACTGTGTCATTATGAAAGGTCTCACTGTGTCATTATGAAGGTCTCACTGTGTCATTATGAAAGGTCTCACTGTGTCATTATGAAAGCTCTCACTGTGTCATTATGAAGGTCTCACTGTGTCATTATGAAAGGTCTCACTGTGTCATTATGAAAGGTCTCACTGTGTCATTATGAAAGCTCTCACTGTGTCATTATGATGGTCTCACTGTCATTATGAAAGGTCTCACTGTGTCATTATGAAAGGTCTCACTGTGTCATTATGAAAGGCCTCACTGTGTCATTATGAAAGGTCTCACTGTGTCATTATGAAAGGCCTCACTGTGTCATTATGAAAGGCCTCACTGTGTCATTATGACAGGTCTCACTGTGTCATTATGAAAGGCCTCACTGTGTCATTATGAAAGGTCTCACTGTGTCATTATGAAAGGTCTCACTGTGTCATTATGAAAGGTCTCACTGTGTCATTATGAAGGTCTCACTGTGTCATTATGAAAGGTCTCACTGTGTCATTATGAAAGGTCTCACTGTGTCATTATGAAAGGCTGAGCTCACTGTGTCATTATGAAAGGCATCACTGTGTCATTATGAAAGGCCTCACTGTGTCATTATGAAAGGTCTCACTGTGTCATTATGAAAGGTCTCACTGTGTCATTAGGCCTCCACTTTGCAGGCTTTCTGTCCTGTCTCTTTACCTAACCACCATCTCTCCTTTCGGGTTCCTTTCACAGTTGAAGGGATGAGAAGAAACATTCTACCGTAGTGCTTCGTCACAGCATGTATTCCTCTGTAATAGTTACATGTCCCTCAACAGCAAGCTTCTAGAACACACCTTTTATGACAGGTTACATGTCCCTCAACAGCAGGCTTCTAGAACACACCTTTTATGACAGGTTACATGTCCCTCAACAGCAAGCTTCTAGAACACACCTTTTATGACAGGTTACATGTCCCTCAACAGCAAGCTTCTAGAACACGCCTTTTATGACAGGTTACATGTCCCTCAACAGCAAGCTTCTAGAACACACCTTTTATGACAGGTTACATGTCCCTCAACAGCAAGCTTCTAGAACACGCCTTTTATGACAGGTTACATGTCAGGACCAACTCATCTATAGGCCCTGGATTAAACTAGTGCACTCAATATGGAAAAGGGGGGCCATTTGGGCCACACGGTTTCGTCCCACGGTTAATAACTAACCAACTAGACACTGGGCCTGATCAGAGAGCTCAGAGCTTCAGCTCCTTTCTGTCCATATCAACACGTGGATGGGTGGAAGAGAGGGGAAAATGAGAGAGCAGTATGATTAATCCACCTGTCCTTACTGTCCTTTTACCTCCTTACTCTCCTCTCCTCCTTACTCTCCTCTCCTCCTTACCCTCCTCTCCTCCTGTTCTTACCCTCCTCTCCTCCTGTTCTTACCCTCCTCTCCTCCTTACTCTCCTCTCCTCCTGTTCTTACCCTCCTCTCCTCCTGTTCTTACCCTCCTCTCCTCCTGTTCTTACTCTCCTCTCCTCCTGTTCTTACTCTCCTCTCCTCCTGTTCTTACCCTCCTCTCCTCCTGTTCTTACCCTCCTCTCCTCCTGTTCTTACCCTCCTCTCCTCCTGTTCTTACCCTCCTCTCCTCCTGTTCTTACCCTCCTCTCCTCCTGTTCTTACCCTCCTCTCCTCCTTACCCTCCTCTCCTCCTGTTCGTACCCTCCTCTCCTCCTGTTCTTACCCTCCTCTCCTCCTGTTCTTACCCTCCTCTCCTCCTGTTCTTACCCTCCTCTCCTCCTGTTCTTACCCTCCTCTCCTCCTGTTCGTACCCTCCTCTCCTCCTGTTCTTACCCTCCTCTCCTCCTGTTCTTACCCTCCTCTCCTCCTGTTCGTACCCTCCTCTCCTCCTGTTCTTACCCTCCTCCCCTCCTGTTCTTACCCTCCTCTCCTCCTGTTCTTACCCTCCTCTCCTCCTGTTCTTACCCTCCTCTCCTCCTGTTCGTACCCTCCTCTCCTCCTGTTCTTACCCTCCTCTCCTCCTGTTCTTACCCTCCTCTCCTCCTGTTCTTACTCTCCTCTCCTCCTTACTCTCCCTCCTCCTGTTCTTACCCTCCTCTCCTCCTGTTCTTACCCTCCTCTCCTCCTGTTGTACCCTCCTCTCCTCCTGTTCGTACCCTCCTCTCCTCCTGTTCTTACCCTCCTCTCCTCCTGTTCTTACCCTCCTCTCCTCCTGTTCGTACCCTCCTCTCCTCCTGTTCGTACCCTCCTCTCCTCCTTACCCTCCTCTCCTCCTGTTCTTACCCTCCTCTCCTCCTGTTCTTACCCTCCTCTCCTCCTGTTCTTACCCTCCTCTCCTCCTGTTCTTACCCTCCTCTCCTCCTGTTCTTACCCTCCTCTCCTCCTGTTCTTACCCTCCTCTCCTCCTGTTCTTACCCTCCTCTCCTCCTGTTCTTACTCTCCTCTCCTCCTGTTCTTACCCTCCTCTCCTCCTGTTCTTACCCTCCTCTCCTCCTGTTCTTACTCTCCTCTCCTCCTGTTCTTAACCTCCTCTCCTCCTGTTCTTACTCTCCTCTCCTCCTGTTCTTACCCTCCTCTCCTCCTGTTCTTACTCTCCTCTCCTCCTGTTCTTACCCTCCTCTCCTCCTGGTACCCTCCTCTCCTCCTGTTCTTACCCTCCTCTCCTCCTGTTCTTACCCTCCTCTCCTCCTGTTCTTACCCTCCTCTCCTCCTGTTCACCCTCCTCTCCTCCTGTTCTTACCCTCCTCTCCTCCTGTTCTTACCCTCCTCTCCTCCTGTTCTTACCCTCCTCTCCTCCTGTTCTTACCCTCCTCTCCTCCTGTTCTTACCCTCCTCTCCTCCTGGTACCCTCCTCTCCTCCTGTTCTTACTCTCCTCTCCTCCTTACTCTCCTCTCCTCCTGTTCTTACCCTCCTCTCCTCCTGTTCTTACCCTCCTCTCCTCCTGTTCGTACCCTCCTCTCCTCCTGTTCTTACCCTCCTCTCCTCATGTTCTTACCCTCCTCTCCTCCTGTTCTTACCCTCCTCTCCTCCTGTTCTTACCCTCCTCTCCTCCTGTTCTTACCCTCCTCTCCTCCTGTTCTTACCCTCCTCTCCTCCTGTTCTTACCCTCCTCTCATCCTGTTCTTACCCTCCTCTCCTCCTGTTCTTACCCTCCTCTCCTCCTGTTCTTACCCTCCTCTCCTCCTGTTCTTACTCTCCTCTCCTCCTTACTCTCCCTCCTCCTGTTCTTACCCTCCTCTCCTCCTGTTCTTACCCTCCTCTACTCCTGTTCTTACTCTCCTCTCCTCCTTACTCTCCTCTCCTCCTGTTCTTACTCTCCTCTCCTCCTGTTCTTACCCTCCTCTCCTCCTGTTCGTACCCTCCTCTCCTCCTGTTCTTACTCTCCTCTCCTCCTTACTCTCCTCTCCTCCTGTTCTTACTCTCCCTCCTCCTGTTCTTACCCTCCTCTCCTCCTGTTCTTACCCTCCTCTCCTCCTGTTCTTACTCTCCTCTCCTCCTTACTCTCCTCTCCTCCTGTTCTTACTCTCCTCTCCTCCTGTTCTTACCCTCCTCTCCTCCTGTTCGTACCCTCCTCTCCTCCTGTTCGTACCCTCCTCTCCTCCTGTTCTTACCCTTCTCTCCTCCTGTTCTTACCCTCCTCTCCTCCTGTTCTTACCCTCCTCTCCTCCTGTTCTTACCCTCCTCTCCTCCTGTTCAGGACCCTCCTCTCCTCCTGTTCTTACTCTCCTCTCCTCCTTACTCTCCTCTCCTCCTGTTCTTACCCTCCTCTCCTCCTGTTCTTACCCTCCTCTCCTCCTGTTCGTACCCTCCTCTCCTCCTGTTCTTACCCTCCTCTCCTCCTGTTCGTACCCTCCTCTCCTCCTGTCCTTACCCTCCTCTCCTCCTGTTCGTACCCTCCTCTCCTCCTGTTCTTACCCTCCTCTCCTCCTGTTCGTACCCTCCTCTCCTCCTTACTCTCCTCTCCTCCTGTTCGTACCCTCCTCTCCTCCTGTTCGTACCCTCCTCTCCTCCTTACTCTCCTCTCCTCCTGTTAGACCCTCCTCTCCTCCTGTTCTTACCCTCCTCTCCTCCTGTTCTTACCCTCCTCTCCTCCTGTTCTTACTCTCCTCTCCTCCTGTTCTTACCCTCCTCTCCTCCTGTTGTACCCTCCTCTCCTCCTGTTCTTACCCTCCTCTCCTCCTGTTCGTACCCTCCTCTCCTCCTGTTCTTACCCTCCTCTCCTCCTGTTCGTACCCTCCTCTCCTCCTGTTCGTACCCTCCTCTCCTCCTGTTCTTACCCTCCTCTCCTCCAGTACCCTCCTCTCCTCCTGTTCGTACCCTCCTCTCCTCCTGTTCGTACCCTCCTCTCCTCCTGTTCTTACCCTCCTCTCCTCCTTACTCTCCTCTCCTCCTGGTACCCTCCTCTCCTCCTGTTGGGTACCCTCCTCTCCTCCTGTTCTTACCCTCCTCTCCTCCTGTTCTTACCCTCCTCTCCTCCTGTTCGTACCCTCCTCTCCTCCTGTTCTTACCCTCCTCTCCTCCTGTTCGTACCCTCCTCTCCTCCTGTTCTTACCCTCCTCTCCTCCTGTTCTTACCCTCCTCTCCTCCTGTTCGTACCCTCCTCTCCTCCTGTTCGTACCCTCCTCTCCTCCTGTTCGTACCCTCCTCTCCTCCTGTTCGTACCCTCCTCTCCTCCTTACCCTCCTCTCCTCCTTACTCTCCTCTCCTCCTGTTCGTACCCTCCTCTCCTCCTTACCCTCCTCTCCTCCTTACCCTCCTCTCCTCCTTACTCTCCTCTCCTCCTGTTGTTACCCTCCTCTCCTCCTGTTCTTACCCTCCTCTCCTCCTGTTCTTACTCTCCTCTCCTCCTGTTCTTACCCTCTCTCCTCCTGTTCTTACCCTCCTCTCCTCCTGTTCTTACCCTCCTCTCCTCCTGTTCGTACCCTCCTCTCCTCCTGTTCTTACCCTCCTCTCCTCCTGTTCTTACCCTCCTCTCCTCCTGTTCTTACCCTCCTCTCCTCCTGTTCTTACCCTCCTCTCCTCCTTACCCTCCTCTCCTCCTGTTCTTACCCTCCTCTCCTCCTGTTCTTACCCTCCTCTCCTCCTGTTCTTACCCTCCTCTCCTCCTGTTCGTACCCTCCTCTCCTCCTGTTCTTACCCTCCTCTCCTCCTGTTCTTACCCTCCCTCCTCCTGTTCTTACCCTCCTCTCCTCCTTACCCTCCTCTCCTCCTGTTCTTACCCTCCTCTCCTCCTGTTCTTACCCTTCTCTCCTCCTGTTCTTACCCTCCTCTCCTCCTGTTCTTACCCTCCTCTCCTCCTGTTCTTACCCTCCTCTCCTCCTGTTCGTACCCTCCTCTCCTCCTGTTCTTACCCTCCTCTCCTCCTGTTCTTACCCTCCTCTCCTCCTGTTCTTACCCTCCTCTCCTCCTTACCCTCCTCTCCTCCTTACTCTCCTCTCCTCCTGTTCGTACCCTCCTCTCCTCCTTACCCTCCTCTCCTCCTTACCCTCCTCTCCTCCTTACTCTCCTCTCCTCCTGTTCTTACCCTCCTCTCCTCCTGTTCTTACCCTCCTCTCCTCCTGTTCTTACTCTCCTCTCCTCCTGTTCGTACCCTCCTCTCCTCCTGTTCTTACCCTCCTCTCCTCCTGTTCTTACCCTCCTCTCCTCCTGTTCTTACCCTCCTCTCCTCCTGTTCTTACCCTCCTCTCCTCCTTACCCTCCTCTCCTCCTGTTCTTACCCTCCTCTCCTCCTGTTCTTACTCTCCTCTCCTCCTTACTCTCCTCTCCTCCTGTTCTTACCCTCCTCTCCTCCTGTTCTTACCCTCCTCTCCTCCTGTTCTTACTCTCCTCTCCTCCTACCCTCCTCTCCTGTACCCTCCTCTCCTCCTGTTTACCCTCCTCTCCTCCTGTTCTTACCCTCCTCTCCTCCTTACCCTCCTCTCCTCTGCTCCTTACCCTCCTCTCCTCCTGTTCTTACTCTCCTCTCCTCCTGTTCTTACCCTCCTCTCCTCCTGTTCTTACCCTCCTCTCCTCCTGTTCTTACCCTCCTCTCCTCCTGTTCTTACCCTCCTCTCCTCCTGTTCTTACTCTCCTCTCCTCCTGTTCTTACCCTCCTCTCCTCCTGTTCGTACCCTCCTCTCCTCCTGTTCGTACCCTCCTCTCCTCCTGTTCTTACCCTCCTCTCCTCCTGTTCTTACCCTCCTCTCCTCCTGTTCGTACCCTCCTCTCCTCCTGTTCTTACCCTCCTCTCCTCCTGTTCTTACCCTCCTCTCCTCCTGTTCGTACCCTCCTCTCCTCCTGTTCTTACCCTCCTCTCCTCCTGTTCGTACCCTCCTCTCCTCCTGTTCTTACCCTCCTCTCCTCCTGTTCTTACCCTCCTCTCCTCCTTACTCTCCTCTCCTCCTGTTCTTACCCTCCTCTCCTCCTGTTCTTACCCTCCTCTCCTCCTGTTCTTACCCTCCTCTCCTCCTGTTCTTACCCTCCTCTCCTCCTGTTCTTACCCTCCTCTCCTCCTGTTCTTACCCTCCTCTCCTCCTGTTCTTACCCTCCTCTCCTCCTGTTCTTACCCTCCTCTCCTCCTGTTCTTACCCTCCTCTCCTCCTGTTCTTACCCTCCTCTCCTCCTGTTCTTACCCTCCTCTCCTCCTTACTCTCCTCTCCTCCTGTTCTTACCCTCCTCTCCTCCTGTTCGTACCCTCCTCTCCTCCTGTTCGTACCCTTCTCTCCTCCTGTTCGTACCCTCCTCTCCTCCTGTTCTTACCCTCCTCTCCTCCTGTTCTTACCCTCCTCTCCTCCTGTTCTTACCCTCCTCTCCTCCTTACCCTCCTCTCCTCCTGTTCTTACCCTTCTCTCCTCCTGTTCGTACCCTCCTCTCCTCTGTAAAGTTCATAGTTACATGTCAAACGATGTTTATATTCCAGCCTCAGGTTGTTTTTAGCCTAATTAATCTGTAATCTTTCAACCAGACAATAACGTCATCAATATAAAAGGTAAACAGGAAAGACACTCTCTCTGTTGTGGAAATCCTGTATTTACCAAATCATGAGAGCAAACCACACACAAGTCAGAGATATCATAAAATCCATCTTTAATTATATGAGCTCCATCACAACCCTGTAACTCTCAGATCAATTCAGTGTCTATCAATGAATTCTCTGAGAGTCCTTAAACATTGCAACTGAGATCTTTTATAGCAAAGACACACATAGCCAGACAGCATTGTCCATAAATTATTGTTCAGCTTTGTCTCTATGTTCTTTTCTCGCTCTCAGAACCATAAAACAAAACCTATCAACAGGCATATATCAAATACACCCCTCCTTGACAAGATCACAGAGACACAGTGACTGGCACACAGACATTGTGGAGCCAAGAGATACACGCTTGACCTCTCCCCTCTCTGCGGCCCAAGTAACTTAGTCCTGACAGAGAACAGAGAACTGCAACCGGCCAACCGGCCAGTATTATACAAAAATAGACATTCTGATGAGAAGTAACTCACAAGCATATAATGAAAATAAAACATCTTATCTATGTTACCCAACTCATTCTGATTATTCCAACAGCGCGCATGAAAAAGCTCTGTGACACGTCAGGGTCCACTCATTCAGACTGCTCTTACTCCCTCATTTTTCAGAATACAAGCCTGAAACAATTTCTAAAGACTGTTGACATCTAGTGGAAGACATAGGAACTGCAATTTGAGTCCTAAGTTAATGGATACTGTAATGGCATTGAATAGAAAACTACAACAACAACAAAAACGTCCTACTTCCTGGATGGATTTTTCTCAGGTTTTCGCCTGCCAAATCAGTTCTGTTATACTCACATACATTATTTTAACAGTTTTGGAAACTTTAGAGTGTTTTCTATCCAAATTGACTAATTAAATGCATATCCTATCTTCTGGGCCTGAGTAGAAAGTTGTTTAATTTGAGCATGCTTTTCATCCAAAATTCCAAATGCTCCCCCCTACCCTAGAGAAGTTAAACAGGACAACATTCACAAGGCCACAGGGCCAGACGGATTACCAGCATGTGAAGACACTTGACCAACTGGCAAGTGTCTTCACTGACAATTTCAACCTCTCCTTGTCTGAGTCTGTAATACAAACATGTTTCAAGCAGACCGCCATAGTCCCGGTGCCCAAGAAAACTAAGGTAACCTGCCTAAATGACTACAGACCTGTAGCACTCACGTCTGTAGCCATGAAGTGCTTTGAAAGGTTGGTAATGGCTCACATCAACACCATTATCCCAGAAACCCTAGATCCACTCCAATTAGCATACCGCCCCAACAGATCCACAGATGATGCGAGAAATATGTGAGAAAGCTATTCATTAACTACAGCTCAGCGTTCAACACCATACGGCCCACAAAGCTCATCACTAAGCTAAGGACCCCGGGACTGAACACCCCACTCTGCAACTGGATCCTGGACTTCCTGACAGGCCGCCCCCAGGTGGTAAGGGTGGGCAACAACACATCCGCCACACTGATCCTCAACACCGGGGCACCTCAGGTGTGCGTGCTCAGTCCCCTCCTGTACTCAATGTTCACTCATGACTGCACAGCCAGGCACAACTCCAACACCATCATTAAGTTTGCCGATGACACAACTGTGGTAGGCCTGATCACCGGCAACGACGAGACAGCCTATATGGAGGAGGTCAGAGACCTGGACGTGTGGTGCAAGGACAACAACCTCTCCCTCATAGTGTTCAAGACAAAGGAGATGATAGTGGACTACAGGAAAAAGAGGATTGAGCACGTCCCCATTCTCATCGACTTGGCTGTAGTGGAGCAGGTTGAGAGCTTCAAGTTCCTTGATGTCCACATCACCGACAAACTAACATGGTCCAAGCACACCAAGACAGTCGTGAAGAGGGCACGACAAAACCTATTCCCCCTCATGAGACTGAAAAGATTTGGCATTGGTCCTCAGATCCTCAAAAGGTCCTACAGCTGCACCATCGAGAGCATCCTGAAGGGTTGCATCACTGCCTGGTATGGCAACTGCTCGGCCTCCGACCGCAAGACACTAGAGAGTCGTGCGTACGGCCCAGTACATCACTGGGGCCAAGCTTCCTGACATCCAGGATCTCTATACCAGGCGGTGTCAGAGAAAGTCCCTAAAAATTGTCAAAGACTCCAGCCACCCTAGTCATAGACTGTCCTCTCTGCTTCCACACTGGAGCACCAAGGCTAGGTCCAAGAGGCTTCTAAACAGCTTCTACCCCCAAGCCGTAAGTCTCCTGAACATCTAATCAAATGGCTACACAGACTATTTGCATTGTCCCCCCTTTTACACCGCTGCTACTCTCTGTTATTATCTACACATAGTCACTTTAATAACTCTACCAACATGTACATGTTACCTCAAGTACCTCGACTAACTGGTGCCCCCGCACATTGACTCTGTACCGGTACCCTCTGTACATAGCCTCCACATTGACTCTGTACCGGTACACCCTGTATATAGCCTCCACATTGACTCTGTACCGGTACCCCCTGTATATAGCCTCCACATTGACTCTGTACCGGTACCCCCTGTATATAGTCTCCACCTTGACTCTGTACCATTGACTCTGGTACCCCCTGTATATAGCCTCCACATTGACTCTGTACCGGTACCCTCTGTATATAGCCTCCACATCGACTCTGTACCGGTACCCTCTGTATATAGCCTCCACATTGACTCTGTACCGGTACCCCCTGTATATAGCCTCCACATTGACTCTGTACCAGTACCCTCTGTATATAGCCTCCACATCGACTCTGTACCGGTACCCTCTGTATATAGCCTCCACATTGACTCTGTACCAGTACCCTCTGTACATAGCCTCCACATTGACTCTGTACCGGTACCCCCTGTATATAGCCTCCACATTGACTCTGTACCGGTACCCCCTGTATATAGTCTCCACCTTGACTCTGTACCGTAACCCCCTGTATATAGCCTCCACATTGACTCTGTACCGGTACCCCCTGTATATAGCCTCCACATTGACTCTGTACCGGTACCCCCTGTATATAGCCTCCACATTGACTCTGTACCGGTGCCCCCTGTATATAGTCTCCACATTGACTCTGTACTGGTACCCTCTGTATATAGCCTCCACATTGACTCTGTACCCCCCTGTATATAGCCTCCACATTGACTCTATACTGGTACCCCCTGTATATAGCCTCCACATTGACTCTGTACCGGTACCCCCTGTATATAGCCTCCACATTGACTCTGTACCGGTACCCCCTGTATATAGCCTCCACATTGACTCTGTACCGGTGCCCCCTGTATATAGTCTCCACATTGACTCTGTACTGGTACCCTCTGTATATAGCCTCCACATTGACTCTGTACTGGTACAACCCTGTATATAGACTCCACATTGACTCTGTACCGGTACCCCCTGTTTATATAGCCTCCACATTGACTCTGTACCGGTACCCCCTGTATATAGCCTCCACATTGACACTGTACCTGTGCCCCCTGTATATAGCCTCCACATTGACTCTGTACTGGTGCCCCCTGTATATAGTCTCCACATTGACTCTGTACCGGTACCCCCTGTATATAGCCTCCACATTGACTCCGTACCGGTACCCCCTGTATATAGCCTCCACACTGACTCTGTACCGGTACCCCCTGTTTATATAGCCTCCACATTGACTCTGTACCGGTACCCCCTGTATATAGCCTCCACATTGACACTGTACCTGTGCCCCCTGTATATAGCCTCCACATTGACTCTGTACTGGTGCCCCCTGTATATAGTCTCCACATTGACTCTGTACCGGTACCCCCCTGTATATAGCCTCCACATTGACTCCGTACCGGTACCCCCTGTATATAGCCTCCACATTGACTCTGTACCTGTACCCCCCTGTATATAGCCTCCACATTGACACTGTACCTGTGCCCCCTGTATATAGCCCCGGTATTGTTATTTTACTGCTGCTCTTTAATTATTTGTTACTTTTATTCCTTCGTTTTTTTAGGTATTTTCTTAAAACTGCATTGTGGTTCAAGGGTTTGTTAGTAAGCATTTCACTGTAAGGTCTACACCTGTTGTATTCAGGGCATGTGACAAATACAATTTGATTTGATTTGAAATGCTTCTGGACAGCTGAAGCAATTCGCAATTTTTTTATGAAAAATGTACCTTTTCTAGTTTGAACCTGAATCTGTAGTCTACTGACTGTAATCAGCTCCAGGATCTGTTTGTGTTGTCTAGCCAACTTCTATGATAATTAAACATCAACAGGATCTGGCTCTACAGTACAAACAGACCTGAAACCAGGTTATACAAACTGAGTGAGTGTACATTACAGTGATGATATGTTTTGGCTCTCCTCTCCAGCCCTCTGTCTGCCTGTCCCTGGGGAGGCTGATGACATAGAGGAAGAGGTCCTCTTCCACCAGAGACCACTCCCCTTCACGCGCAAGATGGACCCTGGAGGACAACCATGACCATGACCCCAGAAGCAATACATCGTTGCCATGGCGCCCATTGACCTCACAGCGGCAGCGGCCATCACAGGAACAAAGACAGAGGAAGTGCCCAGAGGGGAAGTAGCTTTCAGCAGTCCACTGGTGAGATTATAGTTTGATGATAACAACAACGACAATAGAAACAATGTATCCGTTATGCTGAGTAACCAGTGTAACCAAAGTACCCATACTGCTCAAGCAAGACAGTGTGAAATGGTAAAAACGCTTAAAATAACTTTACCTAAAATACTGTGTATTATATTTTTATGACACTGTGGTCAGTGTGTGCTGAGCAACATGCTGAGCAACATGACACCATGGCCAACTGATATCACATCAACATCGACATCAAATCAACATCACATCACATCGACATTACATCAAATCAACATCACATCAACATCACATCAACATCACATCGACATCACATCAACATCACATCCACATCACATCAACATCACATCACATCAACATCAACATCAACATAACATCACATCAACATCACATCAACATAACATCACATCAACATCACATCAACATCAACATCAACATCAACATCACATCAACATCAAATTAACATCACCATCAAATCACATACACATCACATCCACATCACATCAACATCACATCAACATCAAATCACATCACATCAACATCAACATCAACATAACATCACATCACATCAACATCACATCAACATCAACATCACATCAACATCACATCAACATCAACATCACATCAACATCAACATCAAATCAACATCACCATCAAATCACATCAACATCACATCAACATCAACATCACATCGACATCACATCAACATCACATCAACATCCACATCAACATCAACATCAACATCACATCAACATCACATCAACATCACATCAACATCAACATCACATCCACATCAACATCAACATCACATCAACATCACATCAACATCCACAACCACATCAACATCCCATCAGCATCAACATCACATCACATCAACATCCACATCAACATCCCATCGACATCACATCAACATCCCATCGACATCACATCAACATCAACATCACATCAACATCAACATCAATATCACATCAACATCACATCAACATCACATCAACATCAACATCAATATCACATCAACATCACATCAACATCAACATCCACATCCACATCAACATCACATCAACATCACATCAACATCCACATCCACATCAACATCAACATCCACATAACATCCACATCACATCAACATCATCATATCAACATCAACATCCCATCGACATCACATCAACATCAACATCACATCAACATCAACATCAATATCACATCAACATCACATCAACATCACATCAACATCAACATCAATATCACATCAACATCACATCAACATCAACATCACATCACATCAACATCACATCAACATCACATCAACATCACATCACATCAACATCAACATCCACATCACATCAACATCACATCAACATCACATCATATCAACATCACATCAACATCAACATCACATCAACATCACATCAACATCACATCACATCAACATCAACATCCACATCACATCAACATCACATCAACATCATCATATCAACATCACATCAACATCAACATCAACATCATCAACATCATATCAACATCAACATCACATCAACATCACATCAACATCAACATCACATCAACATCAACATCACATCGACATCACATCAACATCAACATCACATCAACATCAACATCAATATCACATCAACATCACATCAACATCAACATCCACATCACATCAACATCACATCAACATCATATCAACATCACATCAACATCACATCAACATCACATCAACATCACATCACACATCAACATCCACATCACATCAACATCACATCATATCAACATCACATCAACATCAACATCAACATCACATCAACATCATATCAACATCAACATCACATCGACATCACATCAACATCACATCAACATCAACATCAATATCACATCAACATCACATCAACATCAACATCCACATCACATCAACATCACATCAACATCACATCAACATCCACATCACATCAACATCAACATCCACATCACATCAATATCACATCAACATCACATCATATCAACATCACATCAACATCACATCAACATCACATCAACATCACATCAACATCCACATCCACATCAACATCAACATCCACATCACATCAACATCACATCAACATCACATCATATCAACATCACATCAACATCAACATCAACATCACATCAACATCATATCAACATCAACATCACATCAACATCACATCAACATCAACATCACATCAACATCAACATCACATCGACATCACATCAACATCACACATCAACATCAACATCAACATCCACATCACATCAACATCAACATCCACATCACATCAACATCACATCAACATCACATCATATCAACATCACATCAACATCAACATCACATCAACATCATATCAACATCAACATCACATCAACATCACATCAACATCACATCAACATCACATCAACATCAACATCACATCGACATCACATCAACATCACATCAACATCAACATCAACATCACATCAACATCACATCAACATCAACATCACATCAACATCAACATCAATATCACATCAACATCACATCAACATCAACATCCACATCACATCAACATCACATCAACATCACATCAACATCACATCAACATCAACATCACATCACATCAATATCACATCAACATCATCATATCAACATCACATCAACATCAACATCAACATCACATCAACATCATCAACATCACATCACATCAACATCAACATCACATCACATCACATCACATCAACATCACATCATATCAACATCACATCAACATCAACATCAACATCACATCAACATCATATCAACATCAACATCACATCAACATCACATCAACATCAACATCACATCAACATCAACATCACATCGACATCACATCACATCAACATCACATCAACATCAACATCACATCAACATCACATCAACATCACATCACATCACATCACATCCACATCACATCAACATCACATCAACATCACATCATATCAACATCACATCAACATCATCACATCAACATCATATCAACATCAACATCACATCAACATCAACATCACATCAACATCAACATCACATCATCACATCAACATCAACATCACATCAACATCAACATCAATATCACATCAACATCACATCAACATCAACATCCACATCACATCAACATCACATCAACATCACATCACATCAACATCAACATCACATCAACATCACATCAACATCCACATCACATCAACATCCACATCACATCAACATCACATCAACATCACATCATATCAACATCACATCAACATCAACATCAACATCACATCAACATCATATCAACATCAACATCAAATCACATCACATCAACATCAACATCACATCAACATCAACATCACATCGACATCACATCAACATCACATCTCATCACATCAACATCACATTGACATCACATCAACATCACATCAACATCAACATCACATCAACATCACATCAACATCAACATCAACATCACATCAACATCATATCAACATCAACATCACATCAACATCACATCAACATCAACATCACATCAACATCAACATCACATCGACATCACATCAACATCAACATCACATCAACATCAACATCAACATCACATCAACATCAACATCACATCACATCAACATCACATCAACATCATCATATCAACATCACATCAACATCAACATCACATCAACATCATATCAACATGAACATCACATCAACATCACATCAACATCACATCAACATCACATCAACATCAACATCACATCGACATCACATCAACATCACATCACATCAACATCAATATCACATCAACATCACATCAACATCAACATCACATCAACATCAACATCAATATCACATCAACATCACATCAACATCAACATCCACATCACATCAACATCACATCAACATCATCATCAACCACATCCACATCAACATCACATCCACACACATCAACATCACATCAACATCATCATATCAACATCACATCAACATCAACATCAACATCACATCAACATCACATCAACATCCACATCCACATCAACATCACATCCACATCACATCAACATCACATCAACATCACATCATATCAACATCACATCAACATCACCATCACATCAACATCATATCAACATCAACATCACATCAACATCACATCAACATCAACATCACATCAACATCAACATCACATCGACATCACATCAACATCAACATCACATCAACATCAACATCAATATCACATCAACATCACATCAACATCAACATCAACATCCACATCACATCAACATCACATCAACATCACATCACATCAACATCAACATCACATCAACATCACATCAACATCCACATCACATCAACATCACATCACATCAACATCACATCAACATCACATCATATCAACATCACATCAACATCAACATCAACATCACATCAACATCATATCAACATCAACATCAAATCACATCAACATCAACATCACATCAACATCACATCGACATCACATCAACATCACATCTCATCACATCAACATCACATTGACATCACATCAACATCACATCAACATCAACATCACATCAACATCACATCAACATCACATCAACATCAACATCCACATCACATCAACATCACATCAACATCACATCATATCAACATCACATCAACATCACATCAACATCAACATCAACATCACATCAACATCAACATCAAAATCCACATCCACATCAACATCACATCAGCATCAACATCACATCAACATCACATCAACATCACATCAACATCGACATCACTTCAACATCCACAGCCACATCAACATCACATCAACATCAACATCAACATCAACATCCACATCAACATCACATCGACATCACATCAACATCAACATCACATCACATCAACATCACATTGACATCACATCAACATCCACATCAACATCAACATCACATCAACATCACATCAACATCACATCAACATCAACATCCACATCACATCAACATCGCATCAACATCACATCATATCAACATCACATCAACATCACATCAACATCAACATCACATCAACATCACATCAACATCAACATCAACATCACATCAACATCAACATCAACATCACATCAACATCACATCAACATCAAATCAACATCACATCAACATCGACATCACATCAACATCACATCAACATCACATCAACATCAACATCACATCAACATCACATCAACATCAACATCACATCAACATCAACATCACATCATATCAACATCACATCAACATCACCATCACATCAACATCACATCAACATCAACATCAACATCACATCAACATCACATCAACATCAACATCAACATCACATCAACATCACATCAACATCAACATCACATCAACATCAACATCACATCAACATCACATCACCATCAAATCACATCAACATCACATCAACATCACATCAACATCAAATCACATCACATCAACATCAACATCACATCGACATCAACGTCAACATCAACATCCACATCAACATCACATCCACATCAACATCACATCAACATCCACATCCACATCAACATCCCATTGACATCACATCAACATCACATCACATCAACATCACATCAACATCAACATCAACATCCACATCCACATCAACATCCCATTGACATCACATCAACATCACATCACATCAACATCACATCAACATCAACATCAACATCCACATCCACATCAACATCAACATCACATCAACATCCCATCGACATCACATCAACATCACATCACATTGACATCACATCAACATCACATCAACATCAACATCACATCAACATCCACATCCACATCCACAGCCACATCAACATCACATCAACATCACATCAACATCACATCAACATCCACATCAACATCAACATCACATCAACATCACATCAACATCCACAGCCACATCAACATCACATCAACATCAAAATCACATCATACCAACATCACATCAACATCACATCAACATCCCATCGACATCACATTAACATCACATCAACATCACATTGACATCACATTAACATCACATCGACATCACATCAACATCAACATCACATCAACATCAACATCAATATCACATCAACATCACATCAACATCAACATCACATCCACATCAACATCACATCAACATCCACATCCACATCAACATCAACATCACATCAACATCACATCAACATCCACATCCACATCAACATCCACATCACATCAACATCACATCAACATCACATCATATCAACATCACATCAACATCAACATCACATCAACATCATATCAACATCAACATCACATCGACATCACATCAACATCACATCAACATCAACATCAATATCACATCAACATCACATCAACATCAACATCACATCCACATCAACATCACATCAACATCACATCAACATCCACATCACATCAACATCAACATCCACATCACATCAATATCACATCAACATCACATCATATCAACATCACATCAACATCAACATCAACATCACATCAACATCACATCAACATCCACATCCACATCAACATCAACATCCACATCACATCAACATCACATCAACATCACATCATATCAACATCACATCAACATCAACATCAACATCACATCAACATCATATCAACATCAACATCACATCAACATCACATCAACATCAACATCACATCAACATCAACATCACATCGACATCACATCAACATCAACATCACATCAACATCAACATCAACATCCACATCACATCAACATCAACATCCACATCACATCAACATCACATCAACATCACATCATATCAACATCACATCAACATCAACATCACATCAACATCATATCAACATGAGAATCACATCAACATCACATCAACATCAAAATCACATCATACCAACATCACATCAACATCACATCAACATCCCATCGACATCACATTAACATCACATCAACATCACATTGACATCACATTAACATCACATCGACATCACATCAACATCAACATCACATCAACATCAACATCAATATCACATCAACATCACATCAACATCAACATCCACATCCACATCAACATCACATCAACATCCACATCCACATCAACATCAACATCACATCAAGATCACATCAACATCCACATCCACATCAACATCACATCACATCAACATCACATCAACATCACATCATATCAACATCACATCAACATCAACATCACATCAACATCATATCAACATCAACATCACATCGACATCACATCAACATCACATCAACATCAACATCAATATCACATCAACATCACATCAACATCAACATCCACATCCACATCAACATCACATCAACATCACATCAACATCCACATCCACATCAACATCAACATCCACATCACATCAACATCACATCAACATCACATCATATCAACATCACATCAACATCAACATCAACATCACATCAACATCATATCAACATCAACATCACATCAACATCACATCAACATCAACATCACATCAACATCAACATCACATCATATCAACATCACATCAACATCAACATCACATCAACATCATATCAACATGAGAATCACATCAACATCACATCAACATCAAAATCACATCATACCAACATCACATCAACATCACATCAACATCCCATCGACATCACATTAACATCACATCAACATCACATTGACATCACATTAACATCACATCGACATCACATCAACATCAACATCACATCAACATCAACATCAATATCACATCAACATCACATCAACATCAACATCCACATCCACATCAACATCACATCAACATCCACATCCACATCAACATCAACATCACATCAAGATCACATCAACATCCACATCCACATCAACATCCACATCACATCAACATCACATCAACATCACATCATATCAACATCACATCAACATCAACATCACATCAACATCATATCAACATCAACATCACATCGACATCACATCAACATCACATCAACATCAACATCAATATCACATCAACATCACATCAACATCAACATCCACATCCACATCAACATCACATCAACATCACATCAACATCCACATCCACATCAACATCAACATCCACATCACATCAATATCACATCAACATCACATCATATCAACATCACATCAACATCAACATCAACATCACATCAACATCACATCAACATCCACATCCACATCAACATCAACATCCACATCACATCAACATCACATCAACATCACATCATATCAACATCACATCAACATCAACATCAACATCACATCAACATCATATCAACATCAACATCACATCAACATCACATCAACATCAACATCACATCAACATCAACATCACATCGACATCACATCAACATCAACATCACATCAACATCAACATCAACATCACATCCACATCAACATCAACATCCACATCACATCAACATCACATCAACATCACATCATATCAACATCACATCAACATCAACATCACATCAACATCATATCAACATGAACATCACATCAACATCACATCAACATCACATCAACATCACATCAACATCAACATCACATCGACATCACATCAACATCACATCAACATCAACATCAATATCACATCAACATCACATCAACATCAACATCACATCAACATCAACATCAATATCACATCAACATCACATCAACATCAACATCCACATCCACATCAACATCACATCAACATCACATCAACAACCACATCCACATCAACATCAACATCCACAACACATCAACATCACATCAACATCACATCATATCAACATCACATCAACATCAACATCAACATCACATCAACATCACATCAACATCCACATCCACATCAACATCCACATCCACATCACATCAACATCACATCAACATCACATCATATCAACATCACATCAACATCACCATCACATCAACATCATATCAACATCAACATCACATCAACATCACATCAACATCAACATCACATCAACATCAACATCACATCGACATCACATCAACATCAACATCACATCAACATCAACATCAATATCACATCAACATCACATCAACATCAACATCCACATCCACATCAACATCACATCAACATCCACATCCACATCAACATCAACATCACATCAACATCACATCAACATCACATCATATCAACATCACATCAACATCAACATCAACATCACATCAACATCATATCAACATCAACATCAAATCACATCACATCAACATCAACATCACATCAACATCAACATCACATCGACATCACATCAACATCACATCTCATCACATCAACATCACATTGACATCACATCAACATCCACATCAACATCAACATCACATCAACATCACATCAACATCAACATCAACATCACATCAACATCATATCAACATCAACATCACATCAACATCACATCAACATCAACATCACATCAACATCAACATCACATCGACATCACATCAACATCACATCAACATCAACATCAACATCCACATCACATCAACATCACATCAACATCACATCATATCAACATCACATCAACATCAACATCACATCAACATCATATCAACATGAACATCACATCAACATCACATCAACATCACATCAACATCACATCAACATCAACATCACATCGACATCACATCAACATCACATCAACATCAACATCAATATCACATCAACATCACATCAACATCAACATCACATCAACATCAACATCAATATCACATCAACATCACATCAACATCAACATCCACATCCACATCAACATCACATCAACATCACATCAACAACCACATCCATATCAACATCAACATCCACAACACATCAACATCACATCAACATCACATCATATCAACATCACATCAACATCAACATCAACATCACATCAACATCACATCAACATCCACATCCACATCAACATCCACATCCACATCACATCAACATCACATCATATCAACATCACATCAACATCACCATCACATCAACATCATATCAACATCAACATCACATCAACATCACATCAACATCCACATCCACATCAACATCCACATCACATCAACATCACATCAACATCACATCATATCAACATCACATCAACATCAACATCAACATCACATCAACATCATATCAACATCAACATCAAATCACATCACATCAACATCAACATCACATCAACATCAACATCACATCGACATCACATCAACATCACATCTCATCACATCAACATCACATTGACATCACATCAACATCCACATCAACATCAACATCACATCAACATCACATCAACATCAACATCAACATCACATCAACATCATATCAACATCAACATCACATCAACATCACATCAACATCAACATCACATCAACATCAACATCACATCGACATCACATCAACATCACATCAACATCAACATCAACATCCACATCACATCAACATCACATCAACATCACATCATATCAACATCACATCAACATCAACATCACATCAACATCATATCAACATGAACATCACATCAACATCACATCAACATCACATCAACATCACATCAACATCAACATCACATTGACATCACATCAACATCACATCAACATCAACATCAATATCACATCAACATCACATCAACATCAACATCACATCAACATCAACATCAATATCACATCAACATCACATCAACATCAACATCCACATCCACATCAACATCACATCAACATCACATCAACAACCACATCCATATCAACATCAACATCCACAACACATCAACATCACATCAACATCACATCATATCAACATCACATCAACATCACATCCACATCAACATCCACATCCACATCACATCAACATCACATCAACATCACATCATATCAACATCACATCAACATCAACATCACATCAACATCATATCAACATCAACATCACATCAACATCACATCAACATCACATCAACATCAACATCACATCGACATCACATCAACATCAACATCACATCAACATCAACATCAACATCACATCAACATCACATCAACATCAACATCCACATCACATCAACATCACATCAACATCACATCACATCACATCAACATCACATCAACATCACATCAACATCCACATCCACATCAACATCCACATCACATCAACATCACATCAACATCACATCATATCAACATCACATCAACATCAACATCAACATCACATCAACATCATATCAACATCAACATCAAATCACATCACATCAACATCAACATCACATCAACATCAACATCACATCGACATCACATCAACATCACATCTCATCACATCAACATCACATTGACATCACATCAACATCCACATCAACATCAACATCACATCAACATCACATCAACATCACATCAACATCCACATCACATCAACATCACATCAACATCACATCATATCAACATCACATCAACATCACATCAACATCAACATCACATCAATTTCATATCAACATCACATCAACATCAACATCAACATCACATCAACATCAACATCAAAATCCACATCCACATCAACATCACATCAGCATCAACATCACATCAACATCACATCAACATCAACATCACATCAACATCACATCAACATCAACATCCACATCAACATCACATCGACATCACATCAACATCAACATCACATCACATCACATCAACATCACATTGACATCACATCAACATCCACATCAACATCAACATCACATCAACATCACATCAACATCACATCAACATCAACATCCACATCACATCAACATCGCATCAACATCACATCATATCAACATCACATCAACATCACATCAACATCAACATCACATCAACATCAACATCAACATCACATCAACATCAACATCAACATCACATCAACATCACATCAACATCACATCAACATCAACATCACATCAACATCACATCAACATCGACATCACATCAACATCACATCAACATCACATCAACATCAACATCACATCAACATCACATCACATCATCAACATCACATCAACATCAACATCACATCATATCAACATCACATCAACATCACCATCACATCAACATCACATCAACATCAACATCAACATCACATCAACATCACATCAACATCAACATCAACATCACATCAACATCACATCAACATCAACATCACATCAACATCAACATCACATCAACATCACATCACCATCAAATCACATCAACATCACATCAACATCACATCAACATCAAATCACATCACATCAACATCAACATCACATCGACATCAACGTCAACATCAACATCCACATCAACATCCACATCCACATCAACATCACATCAACATCCACATCCACATCAACATCCCATTGACATCACATCAACATCACATCACATCAACATCACATCAACATCAACATCAACATCAACATCCACATCCACATCAACATCAACATCACATCAACATCCCATCGACATCACATCAACATCACATCACATTGACATCACATCAACATCACATCAACATCAACATCACATCAACATCCACATCCACATCCACAGCCACATCAACATCACATCAACATCACATCAACATCACATCAACATCCACATCAACATCCATCACATCAACATCACATCAACATCCAACATCACATCAACATCAACATCACATCAACATCACATCAACATCCACAGCCACATCAACATCACATCAACATCAAAATCACATCATACCAACATCACATCAACATCACATCAACATCCCATCGACATCACATTAACATCACATCAACATCACATTGACATCACATTAACATCACATCAACATCACATCAAATCAACATCACATCAACATCACATCGACATCACATCAAATCAACATCACATCGACATCACATCAAATCAACATCACATCAACATCACATCAACATCAACATCACATCACATCAACATCACATCAACATCAACATCACATCAACATCAACATCACATCACCATCACATCGACATCACATCAACATCACATCACATCAACATCAACATCACATCATATCAACATCACATCAACATCAACATCAAAATCACATCATACCAACATCACATCAACATCACATCGACATCACATTAACATCACATCAACATCACGTTGACATCACATTAACATCACATCAACATCACATACATCACATCAAATCAACATCACATCGACATCACATCAAATCAACATCACATCGACATCACATCGACATCACATCAAATCAACATCACATCAACATCACATCAACATCACATCAACATCAACATCACATCACATCAACATCACATCAACATCAACATCACATCAACATCACATCACATCGACATCACATCAACATCACATCATATCAACATCACATCATATCAACATCAACATCAACATCCCATCGACATCACATCAACATCACATCACATTGACATCACATCACATCAACATCACATCAACATCACATCACATCAACATCACATTGACATCACATCAACATCCACATCAACATTATATCAACATCAACATCAACATCACATCTCATCTCATCATTATCACATCACATCAATAGCAGTAGATATCAGCAGTAGGTAGCAGTGGTAGATAGCAGCAGTAGATAGTAGTACACAGCAGTAGTAGATAGCAGTAGTAGATAGCAGTAGTAGATATCAACAGTATGTAGCAGCAGTAGATAGTAGTAGATAGCAGTAGTAGATAGCAGTAGTAGATAGTAGTAGTAGAAGATAGCAGTAGTAGATAGCAGCAGTAGGTAGCAGCAGTAGATAGCAGCAGTAGATAGTAGTAGATAGCAGTAGTAGATAGTAGTAGTAGATAGCAGCAGTAGATAGCAGTAGTAGATAGCAGCAGTAGATAGTAGTAGATAGCAGTAGTAGATAGTCGTAGTAGTAGATAGCAGTAGTAGATAGCAGCAGTAGGTAGCATCAGTAGATAGCAGCAGTAGATAGTAGTAGATAGCAGTAGTAGATAGTAGTAGATAGCAGTAGTAGATAGTAGTAATAGATAGCAGCAGTAGATAGTAGTAGATAGCAGTAGTAGATAGTAGTAGTAGTAGATAGCAGTAGTAGATAGTGGTAGTAGATAGCAGTAGTAGATAGTAGTAGTAGTAGATAGCAGTAGTAGATAGTAGTAGTAGTAGATAGCAGTAGTAGATAGTAGTAGTAGATAGCAGTAGTAGATAGCAGTAGTAGATAGCAGTAGATAGATAGTAGTAGATAGCAGTAGTAGATAGTAGTAGTAGATAGCAGCAGTAGATAGTAGCAGTAGCAGTAGTAGATAGTAGTAGTAGTAGATAGCAGTAGTAGATAGTAGTAGTAGATAGCAGTAGTAGATAGCAGTAGTAGATAGTAGTAGTAGATAGCAGTAGTAGATAGCAGTAGTAGATATCAGCAGTAGGTAGCAGCAGTAGATAGTAGTAGATAGCAGTAGTAGATAGTAGTAGTAGATAGCAGTAGTAGATAGCAGTAGTAGATAGTAGTAGTAGGTAGCAGCAGTAGATAGTAGTAGATAGCAGTAGTAGATAGCAGTAGTAGATAGTAGTAGTAGATAGCAGGAGTAGATAGCAGTAGTAGATAGCAGGAGTAGATAGCAGCAGTAGATAGTAGTAGATAGCAGTAGTAGATAGTAGTAGTAGATAGCAGGAGTAGATAGCAGTAGTAGATAGCAGATAGTAGATAGTAGTAGATAGCAGTAGTAGATAGCAGTAGTAGATAGTAGTAGATAGCAGTAGTAGATAGCAGCAGTAGATAGCAGCAGTAGATAGCAGCAGTAGATAGTAGTAGATAGCAGTAGTAGATAGTAGTAGATAGCAGTAGTAGATAGTAGTAGATAGCAGTAGTAGATAGTAGTAGTAGATAGCAGTAGTAGATAGTAGTAGATAGTAGTACTAGATAGTAGTAGTAGATAGCAGTAGTAGATAGTAGTAGATAGCAGTAGTAGATAGTAGTAGTAGATAGCAGCAGTAGATAGTAGTAGATAGCAGTAGTAGATAGTAGTAGTAGTAGATAGCAGTAGTAGATAGTAGTAGTAGATAGCAGTAGTAGATAGCAGTAGTAGATAGTAGTAGTAGATAGCAGTAGTAGATAGCAGTAGTAGATATCAGCAGTAGGTAGCAGCAGTAGATAGTAGTAGATAGCAGTAGTAGATAGTAGTAGTAGATAGCAGTAGTAGATAGCAGTAGTAGATAGTAGTAGTAGGTAGCAGCAGTAGATAGTAGTAGATAGCAGTAGTAGATAGCAGTAGTAGATAGTAGTAGTAGTAGATAGCAGTAGTAGATAGCAGCAGTAGGTAGCAGCAGTAGATAGCAGCAGTAGATAGTAGTAGATAGCAGTAGTAGATAGTAGTAGTAGATAGCAGGAGTAGATAGCAGTAGTAGATAGCAGCAGTAGATAGTAGTAGATAGCAGTAGTAGATAGCAGTAGTAGATAGCAGTAGTAGTAGATAGCAGTAGTAGATAGCAGCAGTAGGTAGCAGCAGTAGATAGCAGCAGTAGATAGTAGTAGATAGCAGTAGTAGATAGTAGTAGATAGCAGTAGTAGATAGTAGTAGTAGATCGCAGCAGTAGATAGTAGTAGATAGCAGTAGTAGATAGTAGTAGTAGTAGATAGCAGTAGTAGATAGTAGTAGTAGATAGCAGTAGTAGATAGTAGTATTAGATAGTAGTAGTAGATAGCAGTAGTAGATAGTAGTATTAGATAGCAGTAGTAGATAGTAGTAGTAGATAGCAGTAGTAGATAGCAGTAGTAGATAGCAGTAGTAGATAGCAGCAGTAGATAGTAGTAGATAGCAGTAGTAGATAGCAGTAGTAGATATCAGCAGTAGGTAGCAGCAGTAGATAGTAGTAGATAGCAGTAGTAGATAGCAGCAGTAGATAGTAGTAGTAGATAGCAGCAGTAGATAGCAGTAGTAGATAGCAGCAGTAGATAGTAGTAGATAGCAGTAGTAGATAGCAGTAGTAGATATCAGCAGTAGGTAGCAGCAGTAGATAGTAGTAGATAGCACCAGTAGATAGCAGTAGTAGATAGCAGCAGTAGATAGTAGTAGTAGATAGCAGTAGTAGATAGCAGTAGTAGATAGCAGTAGTAGATAGCAGTAGTAGATATCAGCAGTAGGTAGCAGCAGTAGATAGTAGTAGATAGCAGTAGTAGATAGCAGCAGTAGCTAGTAGTAGTAGATAGCAGTAGTAGATAGCAGTAGTAGATAGCAGTAGTAGATAGCAGCAGTAGATAGTAGTAGTAGATAGCAGCAGTAGATAGCAGTAGTAGATAGCAGCAGTAGATAGTAGTAGATAGCAGTAGTAGATAGCAGTAGTCGATAGCAGTAGTCGATAGCAGTAGTAGATATCAGCAGTAGATAGCAGCAGTAGATAGCAGTAGTAGATAGCAGCAGTAGATAGCAGTAGTAGATAGCAGCAGTAGATAGCAGTAGTAGATAGCAGCAGTAGATAGTAGTAGTAGATAGCAGCAGTAGATAGCAGTAGTAGATAGCAGCAGTAGATAGTAGTAGATAGCAGTAGTAGATAGCAGTAGTCGATAGCAGTAGTAGATATCAGCAGTAGGTAGCAGCAGTAGATAGTAGTAGATAGCAGCAGTAGATAGCAGTAATAGATAGCAGCAGTAGATAGTAGTAGATAGCAGTAGTAGACAGCAGCAGTAGCTAACAGCAAACATATTTCCACTTTGATATTATGGGGTATATTGTGGACTAAATTCCGTTCATAACTCAACAACACTACTTTCAACAACATGACTACTTTCTGAAGGCCTGTATACCACAGCCCATACTGCATTAATACAGGCTTCATCACCAACCCTGTCCCATAGAGATACAGGTAAACAGTGTTTAATTGTGTCCCCCCTGTCCTTTCTGTATACAGGGAACAGGGGTAGTCCCAGACAGAAATCTTCTTCCGCGTGTTCTGAGAGGTAGTGGTGACGGGGCAGGTAGCAGAGGGACACGCCCACTGCGTGGCAACAGATCGCTACCTGGACTTCTTCCTGTCTGCAACAGGGTGGTTGTTTCCATGGCAACGCAGGCTCAGGCTCCGAGGGTGAGTCGTGCTCTGTTCAGAATGTTCTCCGTTCTCTTCTGGTCACTGTGACCCTGACCTGGTGTAAGAGAGAGGAAGAGGGGAGGAGGAGGAGGAGGGAACGAGGTGAAAAGAGGGAGATGGTTTTGTGAACTCATCTTCGAAGACCCCAGGTTATATATACATGTTTTATCTTGATCGTAATGTTAATCAAATATTAAACCTTGCAAAATAAAAACCTGACTTGGTGTTTGATGTCAACAGTGTTATGATGAAACAACAGGCAAATAGATCCCGATGGTCGAAAATGTGCAATTTTATAATAACAGAATTTCTAGGAAGTACATTTTACTTATAGGATTTATTTGGGCTATAGTACTGCCCTGCAATCCAGATATCTGGCAGTAAGGTTATAGTACTGCCCTGCAATCCAGATATCTGGCAGTAAGGTTATAGTACTGCCCTGCAATCCAGATATCTGGCAGTAAGGTTATAGTACTGCCCTGCAATCCAGATATATCTTTAGGCTATAGTACTGCCCTGCTGTCCAGATATATCTTTAGACTATACTACTCCCCTGCAGTCCAGATATATCTTTAGACTATAGTACTGCCCTGCAGTCCAGATATATCTTTAGGCTATAGTACTGCCCTGCTGTCCAGATATATCTTTAGACTATAGTACTGCCCTGCTGTCCAGATATATCTTTATACTATACTACTGCCCTGCAGTCCAGATATATCTTTAGGCTATAGTACTGCCCTGCAGTCTAGATATATATTTAGGCTATAGTACTGCCCTGCTGTCCAGATATATCTTTAGGCTATAGTACTCCCCTGCAGTCCAGATATATCTTTAGGCTATAGTACTGCCCTGCTGTCCAGATATATCTTTAGGCTATAGTACTGCCCTGCTGTCCAGATATATCTTTAGGCTATAGTACTCCCCTGCAGTCCAGATATATCTTTAGGCTATAGTACTGCCCTGCTGTCCAGATATATCTTTAGACTATAGTACTGCCCTGCTGTCCAGATATATCTTTAGGCTATAGTACTGCCCTGCTGTCCAGATATATCTTTAGGCTATAGTACTGCCCTGCTGTCCAGATATATCTTTAGGCTATAGTACTGCCCTGCTGTCCAGATATATCTTTAGGCTATAGTACTGCCCTGCAGTCCAGATATATCTTTAGGCTATAGTACTGCCCTGCAGTCCAGATATATCTTTAGACTATACTACTCCCCTGCAGTCCAGATATATCTTTAGGCTATAGTACTGCCCTGCTGTCCAGATATATCTTTAGGCTATAGTACTGCCCTGCAGTCCAGATCTCAGGCTGTAAGAAAAGTGAGGTCAGTGAAGAGAAATCCAATTGACGTATTTCACCAGAGATATTAATTAAATGAGTCTGTCTCTTTATCTATCTGCCTCTCAGATTTATCTGGAATGATATTTGTGCTCTGTCCTCACCGGAAACGTTTCTGGCCAAAACTTTCTCCTTCTCTCTCATCAGTGGTAAGTGGTAATTCATCTAATTGCTCTTTGAAGCGCCAGACTAAATGTCTTCATCCATTTTTACTAAATTAACCACACACACACACACACACACACATTTGGCATGGCACGGCATGGGGAGATACGTCAGGGTCGCCCTCATTAATTTGATTACCCAGAGTTCCTGATTGGGTCTGGGAAGTACGGGAGAGGCCGGCGGGCTGTCCCATGTGAAAACAGTGTGGGTGTGCACACCTTGTGGTGCAATAACAGGCAGACCAGAGTTTTTGATTGAAGTGTTATAAGATATTAAATCAAATCCAACTTTATTTGTCACTTGTGCCCAATACAAGTGTAGACCTTACTGTGAAATGCTTACTTACAAGCCCTTAACCAACAGTGCAGTTCAAGAAAGAGTTAAGAAATAATTTACCAAATTAACTAAAGTAAAAAAGAAAAGATAATAAAAAGTAACACAATAAAATAACAATAACGAAGCTATATACAGGGGTACCGGGACCGAGTCAGTGTGCGGGGGTTCAGGTAATAGGTCATTTGTACATAGGTAGGTAGTGGTGAAGTGACTATGCACTGACAATAAACAGCGAGTAGTAGCAGTGTACAAAACAAATGGGGGGGAGTCAATGTAATAGTTTGGTGGCCACTTGATTAATCATTCAGCAGTCTTATGGCTTGGTGGTAGAAGCTGGGAGCCTTTTGGTCCTAGACTTGGCGCTCCGGTACCGCTTGCCATGCGGTAGCAGAGAAAACTGTCTATGACGTGGGTGACTGGAGTCTCTGTCAATTTTATGGGCTTTCTTCTGACACCTCCTATTATATAGGTCCTGGATGGCAGGAAGCTTGGCCCCAGTGATGTACTGGGCCGTAAAGTCAGATGACGAGCAGTTGCCATACCAGGCGGTGATGCAACCAGTCTGCAACTGGATCCTGGACTTAAAAGCTATAGACCTTTTTGAGGATTTGGGGACCCATGACAAATCTTTTCAGTCTCCTGAGGGGGAAGAGATTTTGTCATGCCCTCTTCAAGACTGTCTTGGTGTGTTTGGACCATGATTGCTTGTTGCTGATGGGGACAACAAGGAACTTGAAACTCTCAACCCGCTCCACTACAGCCCCGTTGATGTTAATGGGAGGCTGTTCGGCCTGTGTTTTCCTATAGTCCACGATCAGCTCCTTTGTCTTGCTCACATTGAGGGAGAGGTTGTTGTCCTGGCACCAAACTGCCAGTTTTCTGACCTCCTCCTTATAGGCCATCTCATCGTTGTCGGTGATCAGACCTACCACTGTTGTGTCGTCAGTAAACTTAATGATGGTGTTGGAGTCGCGCTTGGCCATGTAGTCGTGGGTGAACAGGGAGTACAGGAGGGGACTAAGTACACACCCCTGAGGGGCCCCAGTGTTGAGGACCAGCGTGGCAGATGTGTTGTTGCCTACACTTACCACCTGGGGGCGACCTGTCAGGAAGTCCAGGATCCAGTTGCAGAGGGAGGTGTTTAGTCCCGGGGTTCTTAGCTTAGTGATGAGCTTTGAGGGCACTATGGTGTTGAACGCTGAGCTGTAGTCAATGAATAGCATTCTCACATGGAATGCGATTGAAATTGCATCATCTGTGGATCTGTTGGGGCGGTATGCAAATTGGAGTGGGTCTAGGGTATCCGGGAGGATGCTGTTGATGTAAGCCATAACCAGCCTTTCAAAGCACTTCATGGCTACCGACGTGAGTGCTAAGGGGCGGTAATCATTTAGGCAGGTTACCTTCCCTTCCTTGGGCACAGGGAATATGGTGGTCTGCTTGAAACATATAGGTATTACAGACTCAGTCATGGAGAGTTTGAAAATGTCAGTGAAGACACTTGCCAGTTTTGATGCTTTGAGTACACGTCCTTGTAATCCATCTGGCCCCGCGGCTTTGTGAATGTTGACCTGTTTAAAGGTCTTGCTCACATTGGCTACTGAGAGTGTTATCACACAGTCATTCAGAACAGCTGGTGTGCTCGTGCATGCTTCAGTGTTGCTTGCCTCGAACCGAGAATCACTGCTCTGGATGGTTCTGACCTAGAATACGTGGACAACTACAAATACCTAGATGTCTGGCTAGACTGTAAACTCTCCTTCCAGACTCATATCAAACATCCCTAATCCAAAATCAAATCTAGAATTGGCTTTCTATTTCGCAACAAAGCCTCCATCACTCAAGCCGCCAAACTTACCCTAGTAAAACTGACTATCCTACCGATCTTTGACTTCGGTGATGTCATTTACAAAATAGCCGCCAACACTCTACTTAGCAAATTGGATGTAGACTATCACAGTGCCATCCGTTTTGTTGCCAAAGCGCCTTATACCACCCACCACTGCGACCTGTATGATCTAGTCGGCTGGCCCTCTCTACATATTCGCCTTATCTCAGCTCACTGGTCACGATAACAACACCCACCCGTAGCACGCGCTCCAGCAGGTATATCTCACTGGTCATCCCCAAAGCCAACACCTCCTTTGTCCGCCTTTCCTTCTAGTTCTCTGCTGCCAGTGACTGGAACAAAATGCAAAAATCGCTAAATCTGGAGACTGACATTTTCCTCACTAACTTTAAACATCAGCTATATGAGCAGCTAATCGATCGCTGCAGCTGTACATAGTCCATCTGTAAATAGCCCACCCAATCTACCTACCTCATCCCCATACTGTTTTTATTTGATTTACTTTTCTGATCTTTTGCACACTAGTATCTCTACTTGCACATCATCATCTGCTTATTTATCACTCCAGTGTTAATCTGCTAAATTGTAATTATTCGCTCCTATGGCCTATTTATTGCCTACCTCCTCATGCCTTTTGCACACACGGTATATAGACTTTCTTTATTGACTGTACGCTTGTTTATTCCATGTGTAACTCTGTGTTGTTGTTTGTGTCACACTGCTTTGCTTTATCTTGGCCAGGTCGCAGTTGTAAATGAGAACTTGTTCTCAACTAGCTTACCTGGTAGAATAAAGGTGAAATTTAAAATTTAAAAATGTTAAAAAGCCATTTAGTTCGTCTGGTAGGCTCGCGTCACTGGGCAGCTCGCGTCTGGGTTTCCCTTTGTAATAGTTTTCAAGTCCTGCCACATCCGATGAGCATCAGAGCCGGTGTAGTGGGATTCAATCTTAATCCTGTATTGACGCTTTGCTTGTTTGATGGTTCGTCTGAGGGCATAGTGAGATTTCTTATAAGAATCCGGATTAGTCTCCCGCTCCTTGAAAGCGGCAGATCTAGTCTTTAGCTCAATGTGGATGTTGCCTGTAATCCATGGCTTCTGGTTGGGATATGTACGTATGGTCACTGTGGGGACGATGTCGTCGATGCACTTATTGATGATGCCGATGACTGAGGTGGTGTACTCCTCAATGCTATTGGATGAACATATTTCAGTCTGTGCTAGATTAGATTATCAGAACACAGTTTCATCATGGTCTCATAAGACTAACCATTTAACCGTTGGACTTATAGTTCACTCAAGATGACATGTTACTGATATTCCTGTCAGTTGAATATAGGCTGCATTACAAAAGGCCAAGTGCCAGGTTTACTGCTTAATCACTTTAAGCTTTACAAAAAAACATAATGTAGCATTCTATTAAAAAAACACAATCCATTCTTTCCCCAGGCTAGTGGGCGTCCAAGCCCCTCTCTCTCCCAGAGCCCTGACAACCTCCCCCAGTCCTTGGTAAGGGAGATGTCCTTTCGGCATCACACCTGGAAGCCCATGACTCAGAAGGAGGATCTGGACACTGACCCCAACACCAACAGCAGCCCCTCTGGGACAGTCAACAGCTGACCACTGCCACACCACGGCAGAGGAGCAGGCCAGACAGACCACAAAGGGAGAGAACGACTCAGTCTTGTTTAATATAACTCAGATAGTCTCAGAACTAGTGTACAAGAAACAGTAAGTACACATAATATTGATAGTGCTGCAACACTAAAACGACATAATCCTATAACTCTGACACAAAGGCATTGAGGGACGTATGCCTCTGCAAGCTATCCAGATCAGCTAACCAGATAAATAGCTAAATGTGGATCTAACATGACACTGTCTCTCTCTCTCTCTCTCAATTCAATTCAATTCAAGGGGCTTTATTGGCATGGGAAACATATGTTAACATTGCCAAGGCAAGTGAGGTAGATAATATACAAAAGTGAAATAAACCATAAAAATGAACAGTAGACATTACAAATGTCATATTATGTACAGTGGGGCAAAAAAGTATTTAGTCAGCCACCAATTGTGCAAGTTCTCCCACTTAAAAAGATGAGAGAGGCCTGTAATTTTTATCATAGGTACACTTCAACTATGACAGACAAAATGAGAAAAAGAAATCCAGAAAATCACATTGTAGGATTTTTAATGAATTTATTTGTAAATTATGGTGGAAAATAAGTATTTGGTCACCTACAAACAAGCAAGATTTCTGGCTCTCACAGACCTGTAACTTCTTCTTTAAGAGGCTCATCTGTCCTCCACTCGTTACCTGTATTAATGGCACCTGTTTGAACTTGTTATCAGCATAAAAGACACCTGTCCACAACCTCAAACAGTCACACTCCAAACTCCACTATGGCCAAGACCAAAGAGCTGTCAAAGGACACCAGAAACAAAATTGTAGACCTGCACCAGGCTGGGAAGACTGAATCTGCAATAGGTAAGCAGCTTGGTTTGAAGAAATCAACTTTGGGAGCAATTATTAGGAAATTATTAGGAAGACATACAAGACCACTGATAATCTCCCTCGATCTGGGGTTCCATGCAAGATCTCACCCCATGGGGTCAAAATGATCACAAGAACGGTGAGCAAAAATCCCAGAACCACACGGGGGGACCTAGTGAATGACCTGCAGAGAGCTGGGACCAAAGTAACAAAGCCTACCATCAGTAACACACTAAGCCGCCAGGGACTCAAATCCTGCAGTGCCAGACGTGTCCCCCTGCTTACGCCAGTACATGTCCAGGCCTGTCTGAAGTTTGCTAGAGAGCATTTGGATGATCCAGAAGAAGATTGGGAGAAGGTCATATGGTCAGATGAAACCAAAATAGAACTTTTTGGTAAAAACTCAACTCGTCATGTTTGCAGGACAAAGAATGCTGAGTTGCATCCAAAGAACACCATACCTACTGTGAAGCATGGGGGTGGAAACATCATGCTTTGGGGCTGTTTTTCTGCAAAGGGACCAGGACGACTGATCCGTGTAAAGGAAAGAATGAATGGGGCCATGCATCGTGAGATTTTGAGTGAAAACCTCCTTCCATCAGCAAGGGCATTGAAGATGAAACGTGGCTGGGTCTTTCAGCATGACAATGATCCCAAACACACCGCCCGGGCAACGAAGGAGTGGCTTCGTAAGAAGCATTTCAAGGTCCTGGAGTGGCCTAGCCAGTTTTTGCCAAATGTCATATTGTATATATACAGTGTTTTAACAATGTACAAATGGTTAAAGGACACAAGATAAAATAAATAAGCATAAATATGGGTTGTATTTACAATGGTGTTTGTTCTTCACTGGTTGCCCTTTTCTCGTGGCAACAGGTCACAAATCTTGCTGCTGTGATGGCACACTGGGGAATTTCACCCAGTAGATATGGGAGTTTTTCAAAATTGGATTTGTTTTCGAATTTTTTGTGGATCTGTGTAATCTGAGGGAAATATGTCTCTCTAATATGGTCATACATTGGGCAGGAGGTTTATCTCCCTCTCTCTCTCTCTCTCTCTCAATTCAATTCAATTCAATTCAATTCAATTCAATTCAAGGGGTTTTACTCTCTCCCTCTCTCTCTCTCTCTCTCTCTGTGTCTCTCTCTTTCTCTTTCTCTGCCTCTCTCTCTCTCTCTCTCTGTCTCTCTCTTTCTCTGCACCTGTATCTCTCTCTCTCTTCCTCTCTCTCTCTCCCTCTCCCTCTCTCTCTCTCTCTCTCTCTCTCTCTCTCTCTCTCTCTCTCTCTCTCTCTCTCTCTCTCTCTCTGTGTCTCTCTTTCTCTGCCTCTCTCTCTCTCTCTCTCTGTCTCTCTCTTTCTCTGCCCCTGTATCTCTCTCTCTCTCTCCCCCTCTCTCTCTCCCCCTCTCTCTGCCCCTGTATCTCTCTCTCTCTCCCTCTTTCTCTCTCTCTCTCTCTCTCTGTCTCTCTCTTTCTCTGCTTCTGTAGCTCTCTCTCTTTCTCTCTCTCTCTCTGTGTGTGTCTCTCTCTTTCTCTGCCTCTCTCTCTCTCTCTCTCTATCTTTCTCTGCCTCTCTCTCTCTCTCTCTCTCTTTCTCTGCCTCCCTATCTCTCTCTCTCTCTCTCTCTCTCTTTGTCTCTCTCTCTGTGTCTCTCTCTTTCTCTGCCTCTCTCTCTCTCTCTCTGTCTATCTCCCTGTCTCTGTCTCTCTGTCACTGCCTCTCTCTGTCTCTGTCTCTGTCTCTGTCTCTGTCTCTGTCTCTGTCTCTGTCTCTGTCTCTGTCTC
>NC_056449.1:36005075-36073723 GCF_018296145.1 Oncorhynchus tshawytscha
TAGCTCTCTCTTTCTCTCTCTCTTGCTCTCTTGCTCTCTCTCGCTCTCTCTCTATATATTTCCCTCCCTAGCTCTGATTTAAGTGGCCAAAGCTTTTAAACCACATTGACATTTCAGCAAAAGGTCAAATCTTCACATTTCCATCTCAGAGACAGAATCAGAAATTATATGTTGGATGTTAGTCTGTGCTCCTTCTCTGTGGTCATTAAAGATCTCCTGGCCCTCAGAGGGGAGAGGAAGAGGAAGAGAGAGGGAGAGAGTGGGAGACAGGGAGACAGAGAGAGAGAGACAGACAGAGAGAGAGAGAGAGACAGAGACAGAGACAGAGACCGACAGACAGACAGACAGAAAGACAGACAGACAGACAGACAGACAGACAGACAGACAGACAGACAGACAGACAGACAGACAGACAGACAGACAGACAGACAGACAGACAGACAGACAGACGAAGTGGAGCCCCTTCATAACATCCTGTCTATCTAATCATCCCTCTGCTTCAAATAGCCTGAGATGAAATTACTCATCAGCGCTTAACTCTAGGCAAGTGTGTGTGTGTGAGGGGGGGTCAGACATTCTGCCATGACACTCTCAGGTGGGGCGATATATTGATGATGGATGGGAGGAATTACCCCTAGAACAATATTAAACCTGCTTGCAGGAGGAATTACCCCTTGAACAATATTAAACCTGCTTGTAGGAGGAATTACCCCTTGAACAATATTAAACCTGCTTGTAGGAGGAATTACCCCCTAGAACAATATTAAACCTGCTAACAGGAGGAATTACCCCTTGAACAATATTAAACCTGCTTGTAGGAGGAATTACCCCCTAGAACAATATTAAACCTGCTTGCAGGAGGAATTACCCCCTAGAACAATATTAAACCTGCTTGCAGGAGGAATTACCCCCTAGAACAATATTAAACCTGCTAACAGGAGGAATTACCCCTAGAACAATATTAAACCTGAACTAAACAGGAGGAATTACCCCTAGAACAATATTAAACCTGCTAACAGGAGGAATTACCCCTAGAACAATATTAAACCTGCTAACAGGAGATCTAATCAAAGTTGTAATACTAACAAATAAGGGTCAAAGGCATGATCACAGTTATCATATTCAACCCTCGTAGGAAATAAAAAGCACCGCGTGTGTTTGTAATGAACTATCTATACCCCGTAATACAGTGTAATACACTGACTAACCGATGTCCAGAGTGGGCAGATTATCACCTCAATATTTTCGCAACCTTTGCATCCTCCAGGCCAGAAGAAGACTCTTCAGTCTCTATAAACAGACTCATCCAGGCCAGTAGAAGAGTCTTCAGTCTCTATAAACAGTCTCATCCAGGCCAGAAGAAGACTCTTCAGTCTCTATAAACAGTCTCATCCAGGCCAGAAGAAGACTCTTCAGTCTCTATAAACAGTCTCATCCAGGCCAGTAGAAGAGTCTTCAGTCTCTATAAACAGTCTCATCCAGGCCAGAAGAAGAGTCTTCAGTCTCTATAAACAGTCTCATCCAGGCCAGAAGAAGAGTCTTCAGTCTCTATAAACAGTCTCATCCAGGCCAGTAGGAGAGTCTTCAGTCTCTATAAACAGTCTCATCCAGGCCAGAAGAAGAGTCTTCAGTCTCTATAAACAGTCTCATCCAGGCCAGTAGAAGAGTCTTCAGTCTCTATAAACAGGTTCCTCCAGTCATTTACATCCAGAGAGGATGAATGTAATGGAAGCACACCGTCCTGGTAATGAATGCTGCTGTGAAATCACATGCGAGTCAACTACACAGCACTGTGGCTGGACAGGACACTTGTCCCCTCCCTGACATTATAAATAAATGCTGTGAGTGGCACAGCGGTCTGAGGCACTGCATCTCAGTGCTCAAATCAAATCAAATCAAATGTTATTTGTCACATACACATGGTTAGCAGATGTTAATGCGAGTGTAGTGAAATGCTTGTGCTTCTAGTTCCGACAATGCAGTAATGACCAACAAGTAATCTAACTAACAATTCCAAAACGACTGTCTTATACACAGTGTAAGGGGATAAAGAATATGTACATAAGGATATATGAATGAGTGATGGTACAGAGCAGCATAGGCAAGATGCAGTAGATGGTATCGAGTACAGTATATACATATGAGATGAGTATGTAAACAAAGTGGCATAGTTAAAGTGGCTAGTGATACATGTATTACATAAGGATGCAGTAGATGATATAGAGTACAGTATATACGTATGCATATGAGATGAATAATGTAGGGTAAGTAACATTATATAAGGTAGCATCACTACGATCCCGGGCTGTATCACAACCGGCCGTGATCGGGAGTCCCATAGAATGGCGCACAATTGGCCCAGCGTCGTCCAGGTTAGGGGAGGGTTTGGCTGGGGTAGGCCGTCATTGTAAAATAAGAATTTGTTCTTAACTGACTTGCCTAGAAGGTTAAAGGTTAAATCACAATCTAAAAAAAAATAGAAATCCACCCTAAACAACAACAACAGAATCTTCTATGGTTCCATTTAATTCCTAAACATTCCAAAAAGTTGTCCCCTCCCCTCTGGGAGTCAACAAGGATAGAATGAAGGGAGTAACTTTCTGAAATGAATTGCAGCGTACAAATAACAGCCTACAAATAACAGCCTACAAATAACAGCCTACAAATAACAGCCAACTCTGTAATGTGTTTTCCAGGCGGTGTGTGTGTCCGCACTGGACTGGAGGAAACCTGGCACCATCCCTACGGTGAAGCATGGTGGTGGCAGCATCATGTCTGGAGGAAACCTGGCACCATCCCTACGGTGAAGCATGGTGGTGGCAGCATCATGTCTGGAGGAAACCTGGCACCATCCCTACGGTGAAGCATGGTGGTGGCAGCATCATGTCTGGAGGAAACCTGGCACCATCCCTACGGTGAAGCATGGTGGTGGCAGCATGTCTGGAGGAAACCTGGCACCATACGGTGAAGCATGGTGGTGGCAGCATCATGTCTGGAGGAAACCTGGCACCATCCCTACGGTGAAGCATGGTGGTGGCAGCATCATGTCTGGAGGAAACCTGGCACCATCCCTACGGTGAAGCATGGTGGTGGCAGCATCATGTCTGGAGGAAACCTGGCACCATCCCTACGGTGAAGCATGGTGGTGGCAGCATCATGCCGTGGGGATGTTTCTCAGCAGCAGGGACTGGGAGACTAGTTAGGATCGAGGGAAAGATGAATGGAGAAAAGTACAGAGATGCTTGATAAAAACCTGCTCCAGAGCGCTCAGGACATCAGACTCAATGCGAAGGTTCACCTTCCAACAGGACAACGACCCTAAGCACACAGCTAAGACAACGCAGGAGTGGCTTCTGGACAAGTCTTTGAATGTCCTTGAGTGACCCAGCCAGAGCCCGGACTGAAAATAGCTGTGCAGCGACGCACCCCATCCAACCTGACAGAGCTTAAGAGTATCTGCAGAGAAGAATGGGGGAAACTTCCCAAATACAGGTGTGCCAAACTTGTAGCGTCTCATACCCAAGAAGACTTGAGGCTGTAGTCGCTGCCAAAGGTGCTTCAACAAAGTACTGAGTAGAGCGTCTGAATACTGTAAATGTGATATTTCAGTATAATATTTGTCATACATTTGCTAAAATGTCTAAAAACATGTTTTTGCTTTGTCATTATGAGGTATTGTGTGTAGATTGATGAGGGAAAAAATTATATTACATTTTAGAATAAGGCTGTAACGTATTAACAACAAATGAAGGGGTTCTGAATGCACAGAGACCTTAATAACAGTAATGCAGGGCCGCATTTCATTGGTTACATTAGAATATGGATATGTCTACATTTCTCTGTGGAGATACAGGGGTGTGTTTGGGCTCAGCCTCTCTTCTATCTCTGAGTCGAGCCCCTGAACGAGCTTCATATTCACAGTCTTGACACACACACACTAGCGGGCATGCAGGAAGGCACGCGTGCACGCACACACACACACACACACACACACAGCTCAGAGCACACAGAGCTCAGAACGAGAGCCATATTCACAGTGCTCACAACGCTCTGATTTACATCAAAGGGGGCATATTTTATACTGTCCTACTTCCCTCCACCACCACCACCCCCACCATCACCACACACTCTCTCTCTCTCTCTCTCTCTCTCTTTCTCCCAGGTACACATACCGTGTGCTGGGCCCCCTACGCCCTCGTACGGGCCAGGCATCTGGAGCGGCTGGAACCCCCCATCAGGGAACAGTGGATTAGGGAGTGGAGGGGTCTCAGGGGAGGGAGCACATGGGGCGGGGGGGCAGGAACAGACCCAGGAACAGGCGCCTTCCAGAGTCCCCCCGACAAAATGTGATGTCACAAAAAGTGACTTTACGATGAACTTCATCTCCAAGAGATCTCTGAACCCCTTTCGATCTTGAGAACCTGGGAGTTTGTGTGGGAACCTGGGGGATCCTGGGGGAACCTGGGGGATCCTGGGGTAACCTGGGGGATCCTGGGGTAACCTGGGGGATCCTGGGGTAACCTGGGGGATCCTGAGGGAACCTGGGGGATCCACGCACAGGAGCAATGACGCACAGGAGCAAAACACGCACAGGAGCAATGAATAATTAACTATATTTATTACAATGCCACTATACTGTGGACACTATATTGGCTCATATCTGGATGTGTGTTCCAGTGTGCAATAACGATGATGCATGAAGTAATGTCAAAAAAGCGGTATTTTTCTAACGACTCAAAGTGTCACCGCTTGTCTCTGTCTTCTGGTGTCAGATGTTGTGTCAAGTTTCCTTTGTAATGGAATACTAAAATATAGCACAGGCAGAGAGGCCCCACTCTCCTCTCTCCACTTCCCCCTTAAAACAAGAGGCACCCCTCTCCTCTCTCCACTTCCCCTTGAAACAGGAGGCACCCCTCTCCTCTCTCCACTTCCCCTTAAAACAAGAGGCACCCCTCTCCTCTCTCCACTTCCCCTTAAAACAAGAGGCACCACTCTCCTCACTTCCCCTTGAAACAGGAGGCACCACTCTCCTCTCCTCTCTTCCCCTTGAAACAGGAGGCACCCCTCTCCTCTCCTCACTTCCCCTTGAAACAGGAGGCACCACTCTCCTCACTTCCCCTTGAAACAGCAGGCACCACTCTCCTCTCCTCACTTCCCCTTGAAACAGGAGGCACCACTCTCCTCTCCTCACTTCCCCTTGAAACAGGAGGCACCACTCTCCTCTCCTCACTTCCCCTTGAAACAGGAGGCACCACGCTCCTCTCCTCACTTCCCCTTGAAACAGGAGGCACCACTCTCCTCTCTTCCCCTTGAAACAGGAGGCACCACTCTCCTCTCCTCACTTCCCCTTGAAACAGGAGGCACCCCTCTCCTCCTCTTCCCCTCACTTCCCCTTGAAACAGGAGGCACCCTCTCTCCTCACTTCCCCTTGAAACAGGAGGCACCCCTCTCCTCTTCCCCTCACCCCTTCCCCTTGAAACAGGAGGCACCCCTCTCCTCACTTCACTTCCCCTTGAAACAGGAGGCACCACTCTCCTTTCCTCACTTCCCCTTAAAACAGGAGGCACCACTCTCCTCTCCTCTCTTCCCCTTGAAACAGGAGGCACCACTCTCCTCTCCTCAATTCCCCTTGAAACAGGAGGCCCCCTCTCCTCTCCTCACTTCCCTTGAAACAGGAGGCCCCCTCTCCTCTCCTCACTTCCCCTTGAAACAGGAGGCACCCCTCTCCTCTCCTCAGTTCCCTTTAGAACAAGCCTCCGTATGAAACACAGTAGCCTGTTACTCTACTCACTAGTAACCCAATTAGTCTCGCCTTCATTTCCCCACCATGCACCTCCCACCCCACCCTTACGCCCATCTCCAAAAACCCAACCTACACTTTTCCAGAACAATGCACTTAGTATGTTTTATTTCAAATTAACCTGCATCACCTAGGTTGCGTAATTTATGGCACCCTATTCCCTATATAGTGGTCCCTGGTCAAAGTAGTGCACTGTATAGGTGATAGGGAGCCATTTGGGACACAGTCTGACCTAGACACCTGAGAGTAATTTTCTCAATGGACGGACGCTCCAAATCCTCTTCACCTCTCGCTCTGTGGCCTCTGATGCACACAGTCACATCATACCTTAACTTACGTGTCCCTGTCCAACTCCCAAGCTACCCGTTGTGACGTAGTTGGTACACTGCAGATGGTGCATCGAGTAGCGGCATTTTCAGGCCATGGATTTTTTTTTTCTCCAAATCGCACCCTACTCCCTACATAGTGCACTACTTTTGACCAGGGCCCAATCTGGTCATAAGGGGAATAGGTTGACATTTGGAACACAGTTCCGGTGTCTAGATTCGTAACATTTAGAACAGTTATGCATGAAGGTGTCAGGAAGAAAACAACGAACAGAGATTGAAATAAGGCCTGTCTGAGATTCCTCCATCTTTTCCTCATTAAATGTGTCTCTTTTTTTAATGGTTCAACGTCAATAAATGTATATATTTGATTGATTTAAGGTAAGTTATTTTACAGGTAGCCTAGGGGTTAGAGCGTTGGGCCAGTAACTGAACGTTTGCTAGATTGAACCCCTGAGCTGCCAAGGTACAAATCTGTCGTTCTGCCCCTGAACAAGGCAGTTAACCCACTGTTCCTAGACCGTCATTGTAAATAATAATTTGTTCTTAACTGACCTCCCTAGTTAAATAAAGGTACAATAAATAAATAAATAGACCCACATAAAATGTATTAATCAAAGAAAGAGAAACGTCATGGGAAGGAACATATTAATGGTAAAGTTCATGTTGTGCATTTGTTTAATTCAAGTGTGTTCTCAACAGGCTTCTGGTGAGAAGGTCTAGCTGTGATTCCATTGGTCAAATGCGTTTTTATAGTACTACCACTCTACCGCCTCCTTCTTCTTAGAACATCTCTGCTCTCTAGTGGCTGATGTGGGAACTGCAATAAGGTCATTTGAGAATTGGAACAATGTCATTGAAGTGATATCTCATGTTTACTGATGAGGGTGATACCGTATGTAGCCCACAAACAACCCACACCATGATTCAATCATTGACAGTGTTGTGCATGGAGGCCGTTGGCATGGTAAAACTGACAAACATGAAATGTCTGATTAGAGGGCATTTGGTGCCATATGTTTACTACAACTGCATTGACTAACCCGTAGCCCAGGACATTAACTCTGTATAGGTAGCCCCCAGAATATAGCCCAGCCAGAATGGCCTGACCCCTCCCCCATTACCCAGATCACCCCCTCTTCCCAGATTATTACCAAACTGACTTACCAGGCAGGCTGGCTTACCCCCTCTTCCCAGATCATTACCAAACTGACTGGCCTTACCCCCTCCTCCCAGATCATTACCAGGCAGGCTGGCTTACCCCCTCTTCCCAGATCATTACCAAACTGACTGGCCTTACCCCCTCCTCCCAGATCATTACCAGGCAGGCTGGCTTACCCCCTCTTCCCAGATCATTACCAAACTGACTGGCCTTACCCCCTCCTCCCAGATCATTACCAGGCAGGCTGGCCTTACCCCCTCTTCCCAGATCATTACCAAACTGACTGGCCTTACCCCCTCTCCCAGATCATTACCAGGCTCTGGCTTACCCCTCCTCCCAGATCATTACCAAACTGACTGGCCTTACCCCTCCTCCCAGATCATTACCAAACTGACTGGCCCCCTCCTCCCAGATCATTACCAAACTGACTGGCCTGACCCCTCTGGCCTCACCCCCTCCCTCCCAGATCATTACCAAACTGGCCTTACCCCCTCCTCCCAGGCTCCCCCAGATCGTTACCAGGCTGGCTGGCCTCACCCCCTCCTCCCAGATCATTACCACTGGCCTCAGCCCCTCCCCAGATCACCCCTCCCCAGATCATTACCAGGCAGGCTTGCCTGACCTCTCCTCCCAGATCATTACCAGGCTTGCTGGCCTGACCCCTCCTCCCAGATCATTACCAGGCTGGCTGGCCTCACCCCTCCTCCCAGATCATTACCAGGCTGGCTGGCCTCACCCCCCTCCTCCTAGATCATTACCAGGCTGGCTGGCCTCACCCCTCCTCCCAGATCATTACCAGGCTGGCTGGCCTCACCCCCTCCTCCCAGATCATTACCAGGCTGGCTGGCCTCACCCCTCCTCCCAGATCACCCCCCTCCAGATCATTACCAGGCTGGCTAGCCTCACCCCTCCTCCCAGATCACCCCCCTCCAGATCATTACCAGGCTGGCTAGCCTCACCCCCTCCTCCAGGCTGGCCTCACTATAGAGGTCATCAAGCAGAGACTGGAGAACAGGTGTTGTGCTGTGACACTAACTTACATACAGTAGTATTCCTGAAACCCAGACTGCAGGACATAACACATAACAGGAAGAGGTTCAGTTATACATCAGCATCTCCATGAGGCTTTGTTATTGAGAACTGGGGTGATATTGAATAGGACTTTTCAATACATTTTCCAGTCATAAACCTGGAACGACAAAATAATTGGAAGGTAATCCATGTTAACAACCTGTTTTGTATAATGACATTTAGGAGAAACTACTTATCATTCCTTTGCCCTTTCCTGTCGTTTCTCCTGGAAAGATAAGACAAAATTAATCACAGAATCCACAGACGGAAAAACAAATAACATTGTGTGTTTAAAAATAAAGACAAGAAGCACTATTCAATCTGAACGCTGAATGAAGCATTACAGATTCCGCACAATTGAAATGTAAAGGTCATTTCCGATTGAGCCGACATATACACTGTTTACCGTGAATGTTTACCGTGAATATTTACCGTGAATGTTTACCGTGAATGTTTACCGTGAATGTTTACAGTGAATGTTTACCGTGAATATTTACCGTGACTGTTTACCGTGAATGTTTACCGTGAATGTTTACAGTGAATGTTTACCGTGAATGTTTACAGTGAATGTTTACCGTGAATATTTACCGTGAATGTTTACCGTGAATGTTTACCGTGAATGTTTACCGTGAATGTTTACAGTGAATGTTTACCGTGAATGTTTACCGTGAATGTTTACCGTGAATGCCGTCTCCGCTAAAAGAGGGAACATTGCCTTTTGAATTTCAATCACGTTGTAAATCTGAACTTGTGCGATACGGATTGAATGTCCTGGAACAGACAGACCCGTTACAGTTCAGTTAAAGGACTTCCTCTTCTGATAGTCTTGAACATCTCTCTCTGTCGTCTAGGAGAGCATTATGCCAGGACCCATACAATAGACATACAATCACATATAGAAGTTCCTGTCAATAGGTCTCTGTAGGTCTCTCTCTCTCCATCTCTCTGTCTCTACCAGGTAGGCATCATAACAGGGTACCACATGCGTCCCAGGTGCTTGGACACCTCTGTGTGTATCTGTTCTATGTCACTATAATCATCATCAGGCACCTGGACCTCCTCCATGATGGACATCTGAGTTAATCTCTTCCCCACATCTTCACAAAATCCACGAAGCCTCTACAGGTGACCTCACACTAGCCCAGACCAATGGTTGACAGGCTCTTACAGCGCTCAGCAATCCTGAACTGCTCCTCATCCAATGGCTGCAGCTCGTTGGCACAGACCACAAGCTCCTCTAGACGAGGGTTTGCAGCCCAAGACGACCCAGCATCGCTGTAAATTGAATGATGTGAATTTTCATTTTGGGGGATAAATTACATGAACTAAAATGCTAGAGAATAACTCTTCAAATCAAATTGTATTTGTCACATGAGCCAAATACAACAGTTTTTTTTAGGGAGGAAATGCTTCCTTACAATCCCTTAACCAACAATGAAGTTGTCACGACGATGAAGTGGTCCTCTCCTTGTTCGGGCGGCCCTCGGCGTCGCGGTAATCTAGCCATCATCGATCCACTTTTAATTTTCCATGTGTTTTGTCTTGTTTTTCCTCACACCTGGTTTTCATTTCCCTCATTACTTGTTGTGTATTTAACCCTCTGTTCCCCCATGTCTTTGTGTGGGATTGTTTATTGTAGTGCTTGTGCACGTTCCCGTGAGCGCAAGACGGGATATTTTTGTGCCTATTTATCTTTTGTTCTGGATGCGGTTGGTTTTGCTTAATAAATCTCCGGTTATCACCCAGTTCTGCTCTCCTGCGCCTGACTTCTCTGCCGCCCATTACGCACCCGCTACAGCAGTTTTAAGAAAAACAAGTGTTAAGTAAAAAATAGATCATTAAAAAGTGTAAAAAACAAATAATTCAAGAGCAGCAGTAAAATAACAGTAGCGAGGCTTTATACAAGGGGCACCGGTTAGTCTAGGTAATTGAGGTAATATGTACATGTAGGTAGCGTTAAGCAACACGAACGTTTAGCAACACGAATGTTTAGCAACACGAGCGTACTAAATGGGTCAAAGCGCCTCCCGAGTGGCACAGGGGTCTAAGGGATTGCAGTGCTTGAGGCGCCACTACAGATCCAGGTTCGATCCCGGGCTGTGTCGCAGCCGGCCGAGACCGGGAGACCTATTAGGCAACGTACAATTGTCCCAGCGTCCTCCGGGTTAGGAGAGGGTTTAGGCCGGGATGTCCTTGTCCCATCTCACTCTAGCAACTCCTGTTTATTTTATTTTATTTATTTTTATTTCACATTTATTTAACCAGGTAGGCCAGTTGAGAACAAGTTTGCATTTACAACTTTGACCTGGACAAGGTAAAACAAAGCAGTGCGACAAACTCACAGAGTTACACATAAACAAAGGTACAGTCAATAACACAATAGAAAAATCTATGTACAGTGTGTGCAAATGTAGAAGAGTAGGGAGGTAAGGCAATAAATAGGCCTAGCATTAACACTGGAGTGATGGATGTGCAGATGATGTGCAAGTAGAGATACTGGGGTGCAAAAGAGCAAGAGGGTAAGAAATAATATGGGGATGAGGTAGTTGGGTGTGCTAATTACAGATTGGCTATGTACAGGTACAGTGATCGGTAAGCTGCTCTGACAGCTGATGCTTAAAATTAGAGAGGGAGATATAAGACTCCAGCTTCAGTGATTTTTGCAATTCATTCCAGTCAATGGCAGCAGAGAACTGTAAGGAAAGGCGGCCAAAGGGAGTGTTGGCTTTGGGGATGACCAGTGAAATATACAGTGCCTTGCGAAAGTATTCGGCCCCCTTGAACTTTGCGACCTTTTGCCACATTTCAGGCTTCAAACATAAAGATATAAAACTGTATTTTTTTGTGAAGAAACAAGTGGGACACAATCATGAAGTGGAATGACATTTATTGGATATTTCAAACTTTTTAACAAATCAAAAACTGAAAAATTGGGCGTGCAAAATTATTCAGCCCCCTTAAGTTAATACTTTGTAGCGTCACCTTTTGCTGCGATTACAGCTGTAAGTCGCTTGGGGTATGTCTCTATCAGTGATGAGGGTGATGAGCTGTGTTGCTTTTACGCCAAACATAACGTTTGCATTGTTGCCAAAAAGTTCAATTTTGGTTTCATCTGACCAGAGCACCTTCTTCCACATGTTTGGTGTGTCTCCCAGGTGGCTTGTGGCAAACTTTAAAGAACACTTTTTATGGATATCTTTAAGAAATGGCTTTCTTCTTGCCACTCTTCCATAAAGGCCAGATTTGTGCAATATACGACTGATTGTTGTCCTATGGACAGAGTCTCCCACCTCAGCTGTAGATCTCTGCAGTTCATCCAGAGTGATCATGGGCCTCTTGGCTGCATCTCTGATCAGTCTTCTCCTTGTATGAGCTGAAAGTTTAGAGGGACGGCCAGGTCTTGGTAGATTTGCAGTGGCCTGATACTCCTTCCATTTCAATATTATCGCTTGCACAGTGCTCCTTGGGATGTTTAAAGCTTGGGAAATCTTTTTGTATCCACATCCGGCTTCACAACAGTATCTCGGACCTGCCTGGTGTGTTCCTTGTTCTTCATGATGCTCTCTGCGCTTTTAACGGACCTCTGAGACTATCACAGTGCAGGTGCATTTATACGGAGACTTGATTACACACAGGTGGATTGTATTTATCATCATTAGTCATTTAGGTCAACATTGGATCATTCAGAGATCCTCACTGAACTTCTGGAGAGAGTTTGCTGCACTGAAAGTAAAGGGGCTGAATAATTTTGCACGCCCAATTTTTCAGTTTTTGATTTGTTAAAAAGTTTGAAATATCCAATAAATGTCGTTCCACTTCATGATTGTGTCCCACTTGTTGTTGATTCTTCACAAAAAATACAGTTTTATATCTTTATGTTTGAAGCCTGAAATGTGGCAAAAGGTCGCAAAGTTCAAGGGGGCCGAATACTTTCGCAAGGCACTGTACATGCTGGAGCATCTGCTACGGGTGGTTGTTGCTATGGTGACTAGTGAGCTGAGATAAGGAAGGGCATTACCTTGCATAGACTTATAGATGACCAGGAGCCATGTGGGTTAAGCAACAAATATGTAGTGAGGGCCAGCCAAGAAGAGAGTACAGGTCGCAGTGGTGGATAGTATATGGGGTTTAGTAACGAAACGAATGGCACTGTGATAGACTTGTTAAAAACCCTTACAACATGGGCTGTATCCTTCACTTCATTAGAATCCATCATTAAATGGTCAGGAAGGCCAGAGGAGACATTAGAACCTGACACTGATTGGATTAGCTTCCAGAACTTGGTAGGATTGTTTAGGTTCTCTGTGACATTTAGATAGAAATCTGATTTGGACTTCCTGATCAACCCTCTACATTTGTTTCTTAGGGCTCTGAAGGAGGCCCAGTCAACAGGAGCATTTGTATGTCTAGCTTGAGCCCAAGATACATTTCTCTTAGTAATTAATTATGCCAAGTTATCTGAAAACCAGGGATTGTCCCAACCACTGATTCTAAATGTCTTCACAGGGGCATGTTTATCACAAATGGACACACATTTCATATAAAATAGTCCCAGGCAGTGTCAACATGAGGAATCAGACGTACTCTGTCTATATTATGGTACAGATCATGTAAGAACGCTCGCTCATCAAACTGTCTGAAATGGGTTTTTTTTTAAAATGTAATTGGAGTTTTGGTCATTTTTGTATTTCTAACACAAACAACCACACAGTGATCACTGACAGAGGAGAGGACCAATAGCAGCTCATCGCTCAGCAGGTGGAAGTTCAATGCTAGTTCCCTGAGACCACGGCACTGGTCCGAAACACTCAGGATACCTAAACAGAGAAACACAAGGAAGTTCAGAATGTGTTTAAGATGCTTGATTCAATGGATTCAATGGGATACAACTTTCCATGAAAGTAGGCTTAGAACGTAACGCTAGAATGGATACTGGAACTTGATACCTTTGAGGCGCTATCACCCACCTGCTGGGGAGACGTGAGGGCAGATGCTCATCTTCAGGCTACCAGGACTTTGAGTGACATCCCACCGATGTGTCATCTACCTTAATGGAGGACAGGGACTTGGAGTTGACAAACACCACTGTCAACGCTGACGCCAAGTGGGACTGAGGAGAGACACACTAAAAACATGCAATTAAATTAAATGCACATCGAGGTAACATTTTGCATTAAGTTGACATATAATGCTAAGTTGCATTCGTTTACATTACGTTATTAGTAATTACACTAAAAACAACATAATATTAACATGGTGTCACAGAGTATGCCTTCTTTAGTAACGACACAGTGACATGGTAATAGGCTTGAGAAAGGGGGGGAAGTTGATGAAACACAACACCACCAAAAGCCTGATTCAACCAACTGACTAATTATCCAGGTCAATCTAGTGGTGTGGTATTGCTGGTCTGGAGCCAAAGCCTGCATACACATGACCTTGAGACTGGCTCAAACAGGACTGAAATACTGGTTTAAGTGTGCTATTAGTTACAATATTCAAACAGCACCTCTACTTAGTGTCTCCATGTTAGGACACTAGACAGCAGTAAAAAAGTTGTCCAGATTCCAAACACACCACCACCTGTCCTGGAACATGCCTGCCTGTGTTCATGTATGTGTGACCCAGTGGGGTGTAACTCCCTGGCTGTGATGTGGGGTGTAACTCCCTGGCTGTGATGTGGGGTGTAACTCCCTGGCTGTGATGTGGGGTGTAACTCCCTGGTCATGATGTGGGGTGTAACTCCCTGGTCATGATGTGGGGTGTAACTCCTGGTCATGATGTGGGGGTGTAACTCCCTGGTCATGATGTGGGGTGTAACTCCTGGTCATGATGTGGGGTGTAACTCCCTGGCCATGATGTGGGGTGTAACTCCTGGTCATGATTTGGGGTGTAACTCCCTGGCTGTGATGTGGGGTGTAACTCCTGGTCATGATGTGGGGTGTAACTCCTGGTCATGATGTAGGTGTAACTCCCTGGTCATGATGTGGGGTGTAACTCCCTGGTCATGATTTGGGGTGTAACTCCCTGGCTGTGATGTGGGGTGTAACTCCCTGGTCATGATGTGGGGTGTAACTCCCTGGTCATGATGTGGGGTGTAACTCCCCTGGTCATGATGTGGGGTGTAACTCCCTGGCCATGATGTGGGGTGTAACTCCTGGTCATGATTTGGGGTGTAACTCCTGGCTGTGATGTGGGGTGTAACTCCCTGGTCATGATGTGGGGTGTAACTCCCTGGTCATGATGTGGGGTGTAACTCCTGGCCATGATGTGGGGTGTAACTCCTGGTCATGATTTGGGGTGTAACTCCCTGGCTGTGATGTGGGTGTAACTCCTGGTCATGATGTGGGGTGTAACTCCTGGTCATGATGTGGGGTGTAACTCCTGGTCATGATGTGGGGTGTAACTCCCTGGCTGTGATGTGGGGTGTAACTCCTGGTCATGATGTGGGGTGTAACTCCCTGGTCATGATGTGGGGTGTAACTCCTGGTCATGATGTGGGGTGTAACTCCTGGTCATGATGTGGGTGTAACTCCCTGGTCATGATGTGGGGTGTAACTCCCTGGCTGTGATGGGGTGTAACTCCTGGTCATGATGTGGGGTGTAACTCCCTGGTCATGATGTGGGGTGTAACTCCCTGGCTGTGATGTGGGGTGTAACTCCCTGGTCATGATGTGGGGTGTAACTCCTGGTCATGATGTGGGGTGTAACTCCCTGGCTGTGATGTGGGGTGTAACTCCCTGGTTATGATGTGGGGTGTAACTCCTGGTCATGATGTGGGGTGTAACTCCCTGGTCATGATGTGGGGTGTAACTCCCTGGTCATGATGTGGGGTGTAACTCCTGGTCATGATGTGGGTGTAACTCTCTGGTCATGATGTGGGGTGTAACTCCCTGGCTGTGATGTGGGGTGTAACTCCCTGGTCATGATGTGGGGTGTAACTCCCTGGTCATGATGTGGGGTGTAACTCCCTGGTCATGATGTGGGGTGTAACTCCCTGGCTGTGATGTGGGGTGTAATTGCCTGTGTTAAGGATACAGGTATCCTGTGTGTATTTATTTTCTCTCCTTCTCCCCTCCTCACAGGTGACAATCATCATTCCCCAATCAGTAGCCAATCAGAAGACACCTTCTCCTTTTATCCTACCCAATCACATCCTTTCCCTTGGTTTAAAAACCCAATCAGTTGTTTTCTCTGGAGCTCCATCTCTGTGTCTCAATCAATCTCTTGCTCTCTTTAGATTGAGCTGTCTTTTTGCTCCTACAAGTCACATTTGTTCTGTATTATGTGAGTATGTTTTGGTTATGGTGTTTGACTGTTTGTTTGATGGTGGGAAAAGGGGTACCAAAACAAGTTGCCCATGGGCATACATTACCCGTAGGAATAGTTTGTCTAAATCCCCTAGTTAGAACTGGGCGGACCACCTGCTGTATGTTTGGTTAGTTAGTTAGCTGTATTGAAGTAGGCTAGTTGAGCTTAGGGGTGTTTTTGGAGATTTGTTTCTTTCCTTGGGTCCAGCTCAGCGCCTTCTCGTCAGCTGTCCCATAGGAGAACCCTTTTTGGTTGCATTTAGAACCCTCTGCACAAAGGGTTCTATAAAGAACCCAAAAGTTTATTTTTATTTTTTACCTATAACCAAAAAAGGTTATCCTATGGGGACAGCCGAAGAACCCTTTGGGAACTCTTTTCTTCTAAATGTTATGGGCCCTGGTCAAAAGTAGTGCACTACATAGGAAATAGGGTGTTTTTTTAAATTTTTTTACATTGGCACTCTTTGCATAAGTTAGCTAAGCCAATTTATTCCATACACACACCAGACCTCCAGTTCAAATCGAATTTGAGATCATTTAAAATACTTTTCTCTGGGCTTGATTGAACTTCCTGGTGCAATGAAACCAATAAAATAGTCCTAAAAGTACAAATCCCGCTTTATACACAAGGCTGGCTCAAGCAAACACACAAAGAATTCAAAATATTTACACTACTATTGGAACCCAGGTCTGACACACACACAGTCTCCTAGCATCAGGCAGTGTGTGAAGTAGGCTACATTAGGAGTGATGAGTCATAATGGTTGCTGTAGACAGATGGCTAGAATAAAGGTCACACATTGTTTACGACAGACGGCCATCTCTCTCTCCCCCTCCTGTCTGTCTGTCTCTCTCTCCCTTTCCCTTTGTTGTGGGCGTCCTACTGCACACCTCTGCCTCCAGGGCTTGACTGGGGCTGAGTGTCGGTTATTAATGAAGGGAGAGAGAGAAGGGAGGAGGAGGAGAACAGGTTAAGGAGGGGGAGAGGTGAGGCAGTTGGGGGAAGAAGGTGAGTGCAGATTGAAAGGGGTGAGGCAGTTGGGAAGAAGGTGAGTGCAGATTGAAAGGGGTGAGGCAGTTGGGGAAGAAGGTGAGTGCAGATTGAAAGGGGTGAGGCAGTTGGGGAAGAAGGTGAGTGCAGATTGAAAGGGGTGAGGCAGTTGGGGAAGAAGGTGAGTGCAGATTGAAAGGGGTGAGGCAGTTGGGGAAGAAGGTGAGTGCAGATTGAAAGGGGTGAGGCAGTTGGGGAAGAAGGTGAGTGCAGATTGAAAGGGGTGAGGCAGTTGGGGAAGAAGGTGAGTGCTGGTGTCCCAGTAGGAACATGTCCATAGACATTTATCTAAGAGCAGTTTTATGCTTTTCACACTAATGTTTACAGATATGATTTTGGGTTAGGTAAACTGATCCTAGATCTTTACCTCAGGGAGCACATTTTACTACCGGAAGCATAAGTCTTCATCCCAAATGGCACCCTATTCCCTATATAGTGCACTTTTTTTGTCTACAGATCTTCACCTTGAAGTTGACCTACTGCAGATGGTTGGAGTGGCTCTTGATGAGCAGCTGTATGAGGTCTGGGCGTGTGGACCGCAGGTAGGGTGTGGCAGGCTGGTTCAGTTTAAACTGAAAGTGCCCAGAGGTCAGGGATGAACTGGGGTTCCAGTGATGCCACACAAACGAGGCCCCAGTTGTGTTATAATGTCCCGTTTTAAAGTCCTGGTTATCCCAGTCCTCGTCTGACTGGTGTGGGAATGACAGCGTGTCCCAGTCCTCCACAGACCTGTGTGCAGGGTGAGGGGAAATCTGAGTTGAACTGGTCACCATATCCCTCTTGGCTCAAAGCTTTGCAGGGTTTGGCCTTCTGATGTGATGTCTTCACTTCATCCTGAAAAGTGGGAAATCTAAAAAAACAACAGAATATTATATATTTGATTCTGGAAATTCAAGCAATGAAATAAACAACTACCTGCCTGCCTCTTCACGATATTCAATGCACATAAATGTGTCTGTGCGTGTTATAATGTGTCTATATGCACGTTTTAAATGTGTCTGTGTAATCATAGAGATTTTAGATTATATGCATTATAATAATGATATTAGGATATAACAACATTGTTGTAACAAAAAGAGTGGTCAATCACACACTTCAGTGCACACCATATTGCTAATTATTCAATCGGGATTTACATCAGCAATGTAAAATAGTGGAGCAGATTGTAGCTTAGAAGAACCCGCTCGAGCCAATTCATAACAGTGAGACTGTGGGCTCTAGACATAATAAAAACATCAGTTTTAATAATGAGCTTGTTACTGCTGCTGACTGCAACACTGAAATAACTGAGTCATAAACCAATGACAAAGTTGAACGAATAAGTTTGGTTATAATACAATAGTACAGTAAGAAAAGAAGAATAGCAAACATACTTTTCTCGTTCAATTGGTCTGTGAAACGCCTTCCAGAATGCCAGCCATTAGGACTGAGTGTAGACAGAGCGGCAATTCTCCAACTGTCTCTGATAATATAGGCCAGGAACGTCCGCAATAAGTGGTACGCACGCATATGCACCAGCAGCTAGTGCACGTTCAGATGGGGAAAACACCTGTCTGGCTGATTCCACCAGGGCGTTCTGCCGCCCTAGGTGAGACAACTTCCGACACACTCTTATTCCTGCTAAACTATGTACATGCATCAGGGGTCAGCAATAGGTTTGACCTTGGGCCAATTTTTTTTTTCTCAGCTGAAGGTCTGAGGAACAGAACATAATAGCAGATAATTCATAGGCCTAGGCTACAAAGGAAACACCATTTTTAACACGTCTGGTTAGTAGGCTATACACTCAGTTTAATGTCAATGTCATAACAGCCTAATATTTTCAATCTCATTACATTGATAAAAATCACCAATTTCTCTATTAAATATGTTTTTAATATTTATTTGTGTGTTGATTGAGGAAAATCAGCTTGCAATCAACACAAAATGTTGCGAAAGCCTCAAAATAATGAAAATAGACGTTTCAGGGAAGAATGGACAGAGAACTAGGCGTTCTTACCATATTTCTCCATATCAAGCCAGAGTATCTTGTTTGCAAATAATTAAATCTTAGACTTCCTTATGAATCTAAGCATGGCACTTTCATTTACCTTTCCACCCAGACAGAGGCTCTTCCAGAAAAAAGTAAGCTTCAACTGCTGGCTACAAAACCCAACAGGCAGTTTGACGTACTGCCAAATTCTCTAAAATGACTTTGGAGGCGGTTTATGGCAGAGAAATGAACATACTATTCTCTGACAACAGCTCTGGTGGACATTCCTGCATTCATCATGCCAATTGTACGCTCCCTCAAAACATGAGACATCTGTGGATTTGTGTTGTGTGACAAAACTGCACATTTTAGAGTGGCCTTTTATTGTCCCCAGCACAAGGTGCACCTATGTCATGATCAGCTTCTTGATATTGATGTGGATGGATTATCTTGCCAAAGGAGAAATTCTCACTAACAGGGATGTAAACAAATTTGTGCACAAAACATGAGAGAGAATATTTTGGGGATATTTTATTTCAGCTCGTGAAACATGGGACCAATACTTTACATGATGCATTTATATTTTTGTTCAGAATATTTCAGTGCAAGTCAAGCACTGCACCTGATCCAGGCAAATTGCAGACAATCTCTGAATTAGTAAAGCCTTTAGGTATTACTTTCTTAAATCACATCTATGTAGTTAGTTTTTAGTTTTAAAACGGGTAAAGAATTTACAGCCACACATTTAGAATGACAAACGATCTGTCATATTATCATAGGACATCAGTTCACCGTGAGGGATAAAGGATTACAACGTTCAATTGCCTACACAGCGAGAGCAAGCTGAGGAGAGGCATACACTTGACATTTGAGTGGATAATTAGGCAAACCACGTTTTTATTTTATTGTTTGTTTGAAAGTCGATACCATTGTTAGTCCTATGTTTGAACCTGCATTCGTGGTCTAACTGCTAGGCCTGCAATAATAACCTTGGCCCCTACTCAAGTTGCATTACAGGTTGGGTTGTTCGGACCATAAACTAACACTTGTTAGAATAGAAAAGAATAGAACGGACTGGGAAAAACTACATTTCTAACCTAATCGACACATTTTAATTTGCCTTTGTACAGCTTTGAACAACATAGGCTACAAAATATGAACTGTGCAAAGGGTATTCACTGATCCGCTAAAAAAATGAAGGGAAGGAGACGAAACCAACGGAGGACACCAGCTTTAGACTATTTAGATGCACCCGCCCAAGTTCATCACACGCCGCCCACGTCACCTCCTCAGCTCCTCATCTCTCCTGCGCAGATCCGCCGCAATTTGAACCGTGTGAAGTCAGCATGAAAAACCACACATCGACAACCTAAACAAGTAATGCCAATATTCTTCTATTTTAGCTACAAGCTGTAGCACAGCACTTGTTGCGGCGATAAAAGGAGATCGCAAGGAAGCAAGCCACGTTTCTCCCCTTTAGCATCCGAATATCTTTTGTTGTTTTTTGCAACGTCAACACCCTCCTGCTTGGCTAACTACATGATTATCTTCTTGATAAACAGGTAAATATCTCAAATTGTTTATCTTGATAACGTTTACATTAGCTAACTGGGTTCAGTTAGCTGGTTTGTTGGTGCTTGGGTCGGAAAGCAGTCGCATTTAGTTTTTATATAAAAGCTACCCGGTGATCACCAATCTCCCCATTACAGTAATATTATACATGAGTCATTGGATAAAGTTGAGCTCCCCGACGGAAAAATAAACCGGTTAAAACAATACACAGTAAGTGTGTAGTTTGCATTTGTGTAATTATTTTTGACGTGGTATGAAAATAGAGGGATTTAGCTCTGTTTTCAATTACATTTTTAGTATCGATTGACGTTTTAACGTCAGATGGACTATTAGTCAGTTTTCCGGAGCCGATATGCACCTTTTACTATGAACATGTTACGGTCCTTTATCCTTTAGGCCAATATTGGGCTAGCTAGCTATGCTAATATAATATAGCTATGATTTTAAAATACAGATTGTACGAAAATAAGTTACGGAACATTTGCTGTGGTGTTACAGTAGCTATTAATCCAATGATTTATCCATTGCGTAACATGTTGTTAGTACGCATCCAATAAATACGTTTAGCTATGTGACGCGAAGCTAACCAAAGGACTTTCATGCCCTGGCTAACTAACTTATGATGTAACTTGTTTTCTGAGGTCGATGTAGCTAGTCCTGACAGTCCTAGAGGTCTCCAAAATGTTGCTTACTGTGACCAGCATGTCCTATCTGTGTCACTCATGATCATCTCTTATGGCTTTGGGGTTACCCATGAAAGGATTTACTAACATCCTTTGTCATTCCAATACATTTGAAGAAGAGATGGGTAGGTAGCTAGGCAGGATCCTTGTAATCTGCTTTTAGCAACACTAGTATTTATATTGGCTTCAGAAAGCATTCATAACCCTTGATTTATTCCACATTTTGTTGTGTTACAGCCTGAATTTAAAATGGATTAAATAGATATTTTTTTCTCAACCATTTCTCACTCATGACAAAGTGAAAACAGGTTTTTAGAAAATTTTGCGAATTTGGTGAAGTACAGAAATATCTAATCTTAAATACCTTCGGGTAAGTCTCTAAGAGCTTTCCACACCTGGATTGTGCAACATTTGCCCATTTATTCTTTTCAAAATTCTTCAAGCTCTGTCAAATTAGTTGTTGATCATTGCTAGACAACCATTTTCAGGTCTTGCCATCGATTTTGAAGTAGATTTAAGGCAAATGTAACTCGCCACTTAGGAACATTCACGGTCTTCTTTGTAAACAGCTCTAGTGTAGATTTGGCCTTGTGTTTTAGGTTATTGTCCTGCTGGAAGGTGAATTCATCTCCCCGTATCTGGTGGAAAGCAGACAACCAGGTTTTCCTCTAGGATTTTACTTGTGCTTAGGTCCATTTTGTTAAAAAAAAATGTATCCTGAAAAACTTCCAAATCGATTACAAACATACCCACAACATGATGCAGCCACCACTATGCTTGGAATTTTTTTATTTATTTTTATTTCACCTTTATTTAACCAGGTAGGCTAGTTGAAAACAAGTTCTCATTTGCAACTCATTTGCAACCTGGCCAAGATAATGCATAGCAATTCGACACATACAACAACACAGAGTTACACATGGAATAAACAAAACATACAGTCAATAATACAGTTGAACAAAAGAAAACAAAAGTCTATATACAGTGAGCGCAAATGAGGTAAGTTATGGAAATAAATAGGCCATGGTGGCGAAGTAATTACAATATAGCAATTAAACACTGGAATGGTAGATCGGCAGAAGATGAATGTGCAAGTAGAGATACTGGGGTGAAAAGGAGCAAAATAAATACCAGTATGAGGTAGGTAGGTAGATAGATGGGCTATGTACAGGTGCAGTGATCTGTAAACTGCTCTGACAGCTGGTGCTTAAAGCTAGTGAGGGAGATATGAGTCTCCAGCTTCAGTGATTTTTGCAGTTCGTTCCAGTCATGGGCAGCAGAGAACTGTAAGGAAAGACGACTAAAGGAGGAATTGGCTTTGGGGGTGACCAGTGAGATATATCTGTAGGAGCGCATGCTACGAGTGGGTGCTGCTATGGTGACCAGTGAGCTGAGATAAGGTGGGGCTTTACCTAGCAGAGACTTGTAGATAACCTGTAGCCAGTGGGTTTGGCGACGAGTACGAAGCGAGGGCCAACCGACGAGAGCGTACAGGTCGCAATGGTGGGTAGTATATGGGGCTTTGGTGACTAAACGGATTGCACTGTGATAGACTGCATCCAATTTGTTGAGTAGAGTGTTGGAGGCTATTTTATAGATGACATCACCGAATTCGAGGATCGGTAGGATGGTCAGTTTTATGAGGGTATGTTTGGCAGCATGACTGAAGGATGCTTTGTTGTGATATAGGAAGCCGATTCTAGATTTAATTTTGGATTGTAGATGCTTAATGTGAGTCTGGAAGGAGAGTTTACAGTCTAACCAGACACCTAGGTATTTGTAGATGTCCACGTATTCTATGCTGGACAGGCGAGCAGGTGCGGGCAGTGATCGATTGAATAGCATGCATTTGTTTTACTTGTGTTTAAGAGCAGTTGGAAGCCACGGAAGGAGAGTTGTATGTCATTGAAGCTCATCTGGATGTTAGTTAACACAGTGTCCAAAGAAGCAGTAGGGCAGATTTATTTTCAGAAATATATATGTGTATGTATGTGAAGCTGATGGGTAAGTAGATAGATTTATTTATTTGTTCATTATGTTTTTCCTTACAGATTTTCAGAGTGTGATGTTAGTTAGGAAGGAGGGGTATGAAGTAGAGGTCGATCGATTATGATTATTCAATGCTGATACCGATTATTGGAGGACCAAAAAAAGCAGATAACGATTTAATTGGCCGATTTGAAGAAAAAAAATGTATTTGTAATAATGACAATTACAACAATACTGAATGAACACTTATTTTAACTTAATATAATACATCAATAAAATCAATTTAGCCTGAAATAAATAATGAAACATGTTCAATTTGGTTTAAATAATGCAAAAACAAAGTGTTGGAGAAGAAAGTAAAAGTGCAATATGTGCTATGTAAGAAAGCTAACATTTAAGTTCCTTGCTCAGAACATTTGTCTCTATAAGATTTGTATTTCATATACCTTTGACTATGTTCTTATAGGCACTTTAGTATTGCCAGTATAGCTTCCGTCCCTCGCCCCTCCCTGGGCTCGAACCAGGAACACTTTGACAACAGCCACCCTCGAAGCAGCGTTACCCATGCAGAGCAAGGGGGACAACTACTCCAAGTCTCAGAGCGAGTGACGTTTGAAATGCTATTAGCACGCACCCCGCTAACTAGCTAGCCATTTCACATCGGTTACACCAGCCTCATCTCGGGAGTTGATAGGCTTGTTGATAGGCTTGATACGCTGATTCGGTGTGCGAGTTCATTAGACCGTGCGTTGAAGATGTCGTTCCCATAGCAACGATTAAAACATTCCCTAACCAGAAACCGTGGATTGATGGCAGCATTCGCGTGAAACTGAAAGCGCGAACCACTGCTTTTAATCAGGGCAAGGTGACTGGTAACATGACCGAACACAAACAGTGCAGCTATTCCCTCCGCAAGGCTATCAAACAAGCTAGCGTCAGTACAGAGACAAAGTAGAATCTAAATTCAACGGCTCAGACACAAGAGGCATGTGGCAGGGTCTACAGTCAATCATGGACTACAAGAAGAAATCCAGCCCAGTCACGGACCAGGATGTCTTGCTCCCAGGCAGACTAAATAACTTTTTGCCCGCTTTGAGGTCAATACAGTGCCACTGACACGGCCTGCAATGAAAACATGCGGACTCTCCTTCACTGCAGCCGAGGTGAGTAAGACATTTAAACGTGTTAACCCTCGCAGGGCTGCAGGCCCAGACGGCATCCCCAGCCGTGCCCTCAGAGCATGCGCAGACCAGCTGGCCGGTGTGTTTACGGACATATTCAATCAATCCCTATACCAGTCTGCTGTTCCCACATGCTTCAAGAGGGCCACCATTGTTCCTGTTCCAAAGAAAGCTAAGGTAATTGAGCTAAACGACTACCACCCCGTAGCACTCACTTCCGTCATCATGAAGTGCTTTGAGAGACTAGTCAAGGACCATATCACCTCCACCCTACCTGACACCCTAGACCCACTCCAATTTGCTTACCGCCCAAATAGGTCCACAGACGATGCAATCTCAACCACACTGCACACTGCCCTAACCCATCTGGACAAGAGGAATACCTATGTGAGAATGCTGTTCATCGACTACAGCTCGGCATTCAACACCATAGTACCCTCCAAGCTCGTCATCAAGCTCGAGACCCTGGGTCTCGACCCCGCCCTGTGCAACTGGGTACTGGACTTCCTGACGGGCCACCCCCAGGTGGTGAGGGTAGGCAACAACATCTCCATCCCGCTGATCCTCAACACTGGGGCCCCACAAGGGTGCTTTCTGAGCCCTCTCCTGTACTCCCTGTTCACCCACGACTGCGTGGCCACGCACGCCTCCAACTCAATCATCAAGTTTGCGGACGACACAACAGTGGTAGGCTTGATTACCAACAACGACGAGACGGCCTACAGGGAGGAGGTGAGGGCCCTCGGAGTGTGGTGTCAGGAAAATAACCTCACACTCAACGTCAACAAAACTAAGGAGATGATTGTGGACTTCAGGAAACAGCAGAGGGAACACCCCCATCCACATCGATGGAACAGTAGTGGAGAGGGTAGCAAGTTTTAAGTTCCTCGGCATACACATCACAGACAAACTGAATTGGTCCACTCACACAGACAGCATCGTGAAGAAGGCGCAGCAGCGCCTCTTTAACCTCAGGAGGCTGAAGAAATTCGGCTTGTCACCAAAAGCACTCACAAACTTCTACAGATGCACAATCGAGAGCATCCTGGCGGGCTGTATCACCGCCTCGTACGGCAACTGCTCCGCCCACAACCGTAAGGCTCTCCAGAGGGTAGTGAGGTCTGCACAACGCATCACCGGGGCAAACTACCTGCCCCCCAGGACACCTACACCACCCGATGTTACAGGAAGGCCATAAAGATCATCAAGGACATCAACCACCCGAGCCACTGCCTGTTCACCCCGCTATCATCCAGAAGGCGAGGTCAGTACAGGTGCATCAAAGCTGGGACCGAGAGACTGAAAAACAGCTTCTATCTCAAGGCCATCAGACTGTTAAACAGTCACCACTAACATTGAGTGGCTGCTGCCAACACACTGACACTGACTCAACTCCAGCCACTTTAATAATGGGAATTGATGGGAAATGATGTAAAATATATCACTAGCCACTTTAAACAATGCTACCTTATATAATGTTACTTACCCTATATTATTCATCTCATATGCATACGTATATACTGTACTCTATATCATCGACTGCATCCTTATGTAATACATGTATCACTAGCCACTTTAACTATGCCACTTTGTTTACATACTCATCTCATATGTATATACTGTACTCGATACCATCTACTGTATCTTGCCTATGCTGCTCTGTACCATCACTCATTCATATATCCTTATGTACATATTCTTTATCCCCTTACACTGTATAAGACAGTAGTTTTGGAATTGTTAGTTAGATTACTTGTTGGTTATTACTGCATTGTCGGAACTAGAAGCACAAGCATTTCGCTACACTCGCATTAACATCTGCTAACCATGTGTATGTGACAAATAAAATTTGATTTGATTTGAGTCATAAACAGCTCAATGCTTGAAGCACAGTGAAGAGCTGCTGGCAAAATGCACTAAAGTGCTGATTGAATGAATGCTTATGAGCCTGCTGGTGCCTACCATCGCTCAGTCAGACTGCTCTATCAAATGTCAAATCATAGACTTAATTATAACATAATAACACACAGAAATACAAGCCTTTGGTCATTAAAATGGTAGAATCCGGAAACGATCATTTAAAAAACAAAACGTTTATTCTTTCAGTGAATTACGGAACCGTTCCGTATTTTATCTAACGGGTGGCAACCCTACGTCGTAAGTATTGCTGTTACATTGTACAACCTTCAATGTTATGTCATAATTAGGTACAATTCTGGCAAATTAATTACGGCCTTTAGGAATAAATGGTCTCAACACAGTTCGCAACGAGCCAGGCGGCCCAAACTGCTGCATATACCCTGACTGCTTGCACGGAACGCAAGAGAAATGACACAATTTCCATAGTTATAAGAAATTCATGTTAGCAGGCAATATTAATATTATTAATATTATTAATTTAAAAATATATACTTGTGTATTGATTTTAAAGAAAGGCATTGATGGTTAGGTACATTGGTGCAACGACAGTGCTTTTTTCGAAAATGCGCTTGTTAAATAATCACGCGTTTGTTTGTAGGCTGTGATTCAATGACAAATTAACAGGCACCGCATCGATTATATGCAACGCAGGACAAGCTAGAGAAACTAGTAATATCATCAACCATGTGTAGTTAACTAGTGATTATGTTAAGATTGTTAAAATCTGTTGTGCCCCTGAACAATGCAGTTAACCCACCGTTCCTAGGCCGTCATTGAAAATAAGAATGTGTTCTAAACCGACATGCCTGGTTAAATAAAGGTGTAAAAAAAAAAAATCGGCAAATCGGTGTCCAAAAAATACTGATTACCGATTGTTATGAAAACTTGAAATCGGCCCTAATTAATCGGCCATTCCGATTTAATCGGTCGACCTTTACTATGAAAGGGTCTCTGGGTCGACCTCTACTATGAAAGGGTCTCTGGGTCGACCTCTACTATGAAAGGGTCTCTGGGTCGACCTCTACTATGAAAGGGTCTCTGGGTCGACCTCTACTATGAAAGGGTCTCTGGGTCGACCTCTACTATGAAAGGGTCTCTGGACCTCTACTATGAAAGGGTCTCTGGGTCGCCTCTACTATGAAAGGGTCTCTGGGTGACATGTAAGAAATAGAAAATTTTAGTTTTGAACCTTCTGATTTATTGAGAGGGGCTACGGCACATCAGCCCATTGACGAATCCTTATCTTGGTGTGTATGACGTCAATGTAATATCTACTGGCCTGTTTCATTTCTGTTTTACTCTCTTGCCGTGGGAAACGAGATCCTTGTCATGCGCTCGTGAATAGTCTAGCTTATGACCTTTTCTAGTTTGCTTTTTTTTGGAATGTGAAAAATGTTTTTTTTGTTAAACCGTGCTAATGTCCTTTTTTGTTTTGTTCCCAGACGAAGGACTTACAATGACGCTAAAGGTCAAGCTGAGCTCAGTTTGTCTGGGTGTGGAGGGATGACCTGTACTTCCTGTGTTCAGTCTATTGAGCAGCGCATTGGGGGTCTTCCTGGAGTCGTACACATCAAGGTGGGTCCGGTACACATTTAGGAGAGGTTTCCCGGATCCAGATTAAATCTAGTCCTTGGACTCCAGTGAGCATGATTTGTGTTTATTTATTTATTGTCCAGGACTAGGCGCAATCCGGGAAACTGGCCCAATGTGTTTTAACACGTGTATCACAACTTTATAGGATAGGCCTTTGTGTGACATGTACATGTGTTAGATTATAACCTACACATCCAACTGATTTTACAGGATCTGAAGGATGTTTTCACCCTTACAGCTTTGTGTTCATCAATCTTTCACCTTTCAAACAGAATTTCTTCAAACTGCCAAGTCTGCATTTCCACCATAGACTTGACACCATTGCACAATTTCCAGAGATTTAAAATAGCGGAGTTTGCTTTTTAAAAAAAAAACAGTTTCAGAACATTTAAAAAAAGATGTGAAACTAACTAGCTAGAATTGAGAGAGCAGCAAAAACGTTTCCTTATTTTATCTCTTACCAACTATAATTTGCATTTCATTTCACACAACTAAATATCCCATAGCATCTGATTTCCAGGGTGCCTCCCAAATTGCACCCTATTCTCAACTACTTTTGACCAAGGAATCAGGGAATAGGGTGTGATTTGGGATGCAGCTCTGCCTCCTCCTCTCCCCTAAGGGAGTGGCTTGTTTATATAGCTTAATTGAAGATGAACAGTGATCCTTAATTCCGTGTAAGCAGCTGGAATAATGTCCTAGATGGCAGTAAATGTGGCCTGGCCTTCTCTGTGTGTTTACCCCTCAGGCACAGGTTAATGAGGATATAATGTAATCGCGTTGTTCCTGACAGAGAGCTGGTCTTTACAGGACTGTCATTTGGTTATTGTGGGTCGATAACCGGCTGAACGGGTAGCAGACGGAGGATGGGCAATGTCATAAGTTCCTTAAAGGGTCAGGGGATGTTAATGTGTGTTGTAAGAAGCAGTACATGTCCTTTTTAAGTGAGGAGTGAATAAGTTGTTGTTGAATGTGGACGTTAGGCCTGTTGTATAGTTTTTGACCCTTGTCAAAGTTAAAAACAGTAGTAGACTGTATGAGGAAAGGACAGTCTCTCATTCACTCTTGCTCTCCCTGACACACACACACACACACACACACACACACACACACTTAGGAAAACATAGATCATCTCTGGTACGTGCACACACTTCCCTCCTGTGTTTTTAACTTGCATTTCAGTCAGGGCTGAGTGGTCATGTGATGGCGTCAGTTAATCACAAGTTTCCGTGTGTGTGTGTGTGTGTGTGTGTTAGAGAGATATGGGTTCTTTGTATTGCTACTAGAACATGCTGGAAGCTTCTGAGGCCAATGCACTCCTTTATATACAGTACCAATCAAACGTTGGAACACACCTATTCATTTTTTTGGACTGTTTTCTACATTGTAGAATAGTGAAGACATCAAAACTATGAAATAACACACATGGAATCATGTAGTTAAACAAATCAAAAATATATTTTATATTCTTCAAAGTAGCCACCGTTTGCCTTGATGACAGCTTTGCACACTCTTGGCATTCTCTCAACCAGCTTCACCTGGAATGCTTTTCCAACAGTCTTGAAGGAGTTCCCACATATGCTGAGCACTTGTTGGCTGCTTTTCCTTCACTCTGCGGTCCGACTCATCCCAAACCACCTCAATTGGGTTGAGGTCAGGTGATTGTGGAGGTTCACTTACTCTGCATCTCACAAGTTCTCGCAGTTAGAACCCAAAAATCTCATTTGGACTCATCAGACCAAATGACAGATTTCCACCGGTCCTAATGTCCATTGTTCATGTTTCCTGGCTCAAGCAAGTCTCTTCTTATTTTTGGTGTCCTTCAGTAGTGGTTTCTTTGCAGAAATTCGACCATGAAGGCCTGATTCAGTCTCCTCTGAACAGTTGATGTTGATGTGTCTGTTACTTGAACTCTGAAGCATTTATTTGGGCTGAAATTTCTGAGGCTGGTAACTCTGATGAACTTATCCTCTGCAGCAGAGGTAACTCTGGGTCTTCCTTTCCTGTGTGGCGGTCCTCATGAGAGCCAGTTTCATCATAGCGCTTGATGGTTTGTGCACTTGAAGAAACGTTCAAACTTCTTGAAATGTTCCAGATTGACTGACCTTCATGTCTTAAAGTAATGATGGTCTGTTTCTCTTTGCTTATTTGAGCTGTTCTTGCCATAATATGGACTTGGGTCTTTTATGAAATAGGGCTATCTTCTGTATACCACCCCTACCTTGTCACAACACAACTGATTGGCTCAAACGCATTCCGAAGGAAAGAAATTCCACAAATTAACTTTTAACAAATTTTGCCTAAAATGACCCAAATCTAACTGCCTGTAGCTCAGGACCTGAAGCAAGGATATACATATTATTGATACCATTTGAAAGGAAACACTTTAAAGTTTGTGGAAATGTTAAATTATATATGTATGAGAATATAACACATTAGATCTGGTAAAAGATAATACAAAACAAAAATAAACATGTTGTTTTTGTACCATCTTTGAATTGCCAGATAAAAAGGCCATAATGTGTTATTCCAGCCCAGGTGTAATTTAGATCAATACTGACCAAAGGTGCCTAATTGGTTAATTAATACACGTTCAAGTTCATAACTGTGCGCTCTCTCCTCAAACAATAGCATGGTGTTCTTTCACTGTAATAGCTACTGTAAATTGGACAGTGCAGTTAGATTAATGAGAATTTAAGCTTTCTGCCAATATCAGACATATCCATGTCCTGGGAAATGTTCTTGTTACTTACAACCTCATGCTAATTGCATTAGCATACGTTAGCTCAAACGTCCTGAAGGGGGGGACACACACCGATCCTGTTGATGTTAATTGAAATGCATTCCAGGTGACTTCCTCTTGAAGCTGCACAAGGATCATCTTCAGACTACTTGTTTATGTGGAATAGATTTGATGTCCTATTGGTCGTAGTTTCGTATGGTTTTAGTAACCGTCTCAGTGTGATTTCAGCCATGAATCTCAGAATTGTGCTGATTTACATAATAACCATGACATGACCATTTTTTTTATGGCTGTCAATGACTGCATGTCACCATGGCATAATTTTATAACAGCTGTATAATTCTGTTTTAGTTTCAAAGCCTAGTTTTAGAAACTGCATTACTGTATATCAGCTCTCACTTCTGTTAATTTCAGTATAAATTGTTTTTTAATTATTCTGTTTGCCATTTTTTTTCTGGTAGGTGTCTCTGGAGCTGAAGAATGCCAGCATCGTCTTCGACCACAGCCATCACACTCCAGAGTCCCTGGCTGAGGCCGTGGAGGACATGGGGTTTGACTCCATCCTCTCAGACACTAGCACATCCTCCGTGGTGCTCACGGAGACCCAGCTGGTCCCCATCCCAGCCCTTCTCACCCCCGAAGCACAACAGGAGGCTCTGACCAGGCTAGCTCAGCTCCAGGGGGTCCTGGAGGTCCAGGAGAACAAGGACCAGATGGGGGTGTCCGTTACCTTCATCCCTGCCCTGATCAGTTTAGTGCAGCTGGGGAGGTGGTTAGTAGCTTGACCCCCTCCTGGAGGTCCCTACATCCAATAGCCCAACAGAGGAAACTCTTGTCCCAGCTCCTGCCACAGTTTTAGCCACAGTCACAGTGTCAGCCCCGGCCACATCCTCACAGCCTCAGCTGGTGAAGATGCGGATCGAGGGCATGGTCTGTCTGTCCTGCACCACCACCATCGAAGGGAAGATTGGCAAGCTCAAAGGAGTTGAGAAAATCAAAGGTAACTTTGTTACTTTGTATTGCGTAGTAGTCACCGGTTTTACACTGAAGGTCATTTATCATTTGATCGTGAATCAATGAGTTCTGATCAAGTGTAGTGCTGATCTTGCTAAAGGTCCGATGCAGCTGTTTTAATCTCAATATCAAATCATTTCTTGGTAACAATGAAGTGCCTTACTGTGATTTTGTTTTCAATTAAAATGGTAAAAAAAAGAAACAAATAGCTTCTTAAGCGAAGAGCAATTTCTCAAGCAAGGATTTTGCTTGTATTGTCTGGCGGTGGTCTGAGATGTTGAACTCTCTTTTCTTATTGATCTATTAGCTACACTGAACAAAAATATAAACTCAACATGTAAAGTGTTGGTCCCAGGTTTCATGAGCTGAAATAAAAGAGAAACACAATGCTGAGGAGTATTTCTGTCTGTAATAAAGAGTTTTTTTTTTGGGGGAACTCATTCTGATTGGCTGGGCCAGCCTCCAAAGTGGGTGGGCCCAAGCCCACCAAGGGCTGCGCCCTGCCCAGTCATGTGGAATCCATAGATTAGGGCTTAATGTATTTACTTAAACATTGACTGATTTCCTTCTATGAACTGTAACTCAGTAAAATCTTAGAAATTGTTGCATGTTGTGTTTTATATATTTTTTTTAAAGTATCATTTATCAGCTGGTGATGTCATCAGGCAGGCCCAAAATTCCATCTAGCTAAAACAGGCTGAAACTTCTTTTCAAACAGCTGTTTTCACAGTATTATTCCAATCTCATAGTGGTGTGTGTGTGTGGAAAATAAAAATTGACTGCACTGGTCCTGTATCTGACTTTGCATTCTATTACGATTAATGAATATGGGAAGTTCTAGTATTCTCACTTAACATTAACTTGCATTTCAGGGTCAGGAATAATCAGTAAAAAAAAAACTCAATCTCCTGTTTTTCTGTCCTCAACACAGTGATAATTTTGGATTCCTGGAGATTATAATTTATTAATGTTTCCCTTGTGTGTTCTCCCCCAGTGGTTCTAGACTCCCAGGAGGCCACTGTTCTCTACCTGCCGTACCTCATCACTATCGACGACATCATCGCCCAGATCGCCAAGGCAGGCTTCAAAGCCACACCCAAGTCCAAGCCCCGCCCCCTGCAGCTGTCAGTCAGTGAGATGGAGCGGTTGCTAAGCGCTGCCCTATCCCCCCCACCGCCAGTGGAATGTTCCACCGAGGACTCTGAGGTGTCCACAGACTCGGCCCAGACTACCCTCAGGGTGACAGGCATGCACTGCCACTCCTGTGTGGTAAACATCCAGGATAACATCTCCAAGCTGGCTGGGGTGACCTCCATAGAGGTATTGTTGGAGAGCGAGAGCGCCTCCATCCACTACGACCCAGGGAGAGTGACTGTGTCTGGGCTACAGCAAGCCATCGAGTCCCTGCCACCAGGGACGTTTAAAACCCAACCCTGGAGCTCTACCTCTGGAGGTGTTAGCCCTACATCCACCACACCACCACCGTCGTCCCAGGCCGGCCTCTCCTCCACCCAGCCCTGCTACAGCCAGCCTCTGACGGCCACGGCCCTAATCCATATCGAGGGGATGACCTGTGGGTTCTGTGTTCAGTCCATCGAGGGGATGCTTTCTCAGAGGAAGGGGGTGCGGTCAGCCAAGGTGTCGCTGGCCAATCACAGAGGGCGTTTGAGTACGACCCTCTCCTCACCCAACCAGAGGAGCTCAGAGAGGCCATCGAGGACATGGGATTTGATGCCTTCCTGCCTGGTGAGTTGATGGGCGGTTTGTATTATTTTATCCTCCTAACTAGGGTTTCAAAATTCAGCAAAGGTTCCATATGTTCCCAGGTTTTTCAGAGATCCTGGTTGGGAGGATTCCCTCTCTCCTTATTCTGGGAATCATACAACAGGAATTTCTGTCTTTGGGGAAGTTTCTGGACATGTGCAACCCTACACCTAATAATATCTCTAGCCTAAAGGCTGTGCTGTGAAGCAAAACAAATGAATCTGTGTCTATTTTGTAACTCGTAAACTTCCCAGAACAGTAGCTGAAGAACAGCCATAGAAAGCAGAATGAGAAACCGACGTGAAATGGAAACTCATTGTTGCTACATTGTCCTTTTTTAGAAACCAACTCCCTGTTGACCGTCCCAGTTATCAGTCCCCCCTCGCCCCCTTCCCCCGCCCCTGTCAAGGAGAAGGAGCTGGACAGCGACCCAGAGAGGGGCGCTGCACAGTGTGTTAAGGGGGCCCCAAACACCCTCGCTAAATGCTTCATTCAGATTGGTGGAATGACCTGTGCATCCTGTGTGGCCAACATCGAGAGGAACCTGAAGAATGAACATGGTGAGAGGAGATTATGTTCATGAGGGCATGCAATTTTATTTGTTTATTTTTTTGCAATGATTTACTCCCTGTTTCAGTCAATTTTCTTTGGTAATTAACACAACCTGGTACTGACTACTGATGGGAACTATAGTGTAGATCTATTAGGAACACTGACATAGAGCCTGTTCTTTACAAAAGCTAGCTGTCGTATCTGGTACGGAAAAGTGTCATAAATGGTGTCAGTTTAAGATTTACGATGGCGGTTTTTAAGTAACATGGGAGGAACGTGTAGGGTGTTATGAAGGCCGTGGACTTCTACCTGGTCAGGAAACCCCAGGCCTTTAGTAAAGGCATGAATCACTTGTATGTTTACTGTTGTCTCCCTTAAGCATCAAACTCATGTATCAGTTCAATAGGAAAGTGATTAAAATGGCTATGTTGCATTAGTCTTAACATTGTCCTGCGTTCCTCTGTGCAGGTATCTACTCTGTGCTGGTGGCCCTGATGGCTAGTAAGGCTGAGGTCCGTTATAACCCTGAGGTGATGGACCCTCTGAAGATAGCAGAGTATGTCAGAGAGTTGGGCTTCACTGCTTCTGTCATGGAGAACTATGAGGGTTCTGATGGAAGTCTGGAACTTGTGGTGAGTGTTCTGATTCTCATCACCACACCGATTCTCATCACCAATGGTAATGTTCTGATTCTCATCACCACACCGTAAAGGTGTTCTGATTCTCATCACCACACCGTGTTCTGATTCTCATGTTCTGATTCTCATCACCACACCGTAATGGTGTTCTGATTCTCATCACCACACCGTAATGGTGTTCTGATTCTCATCACCACACCGTAATGGTGTTCTGATTCTCATCACCACACCGTAATGGTGTTCTGATTCTCATCACCACACCGTAATGGTGATTCTCATCACCACACCGTAATGGTGTTCTGATTCTCATCACCACACCGTAATGGTGTTCTGATTCTCATCACCGTAAAGGTGTTCTGATTCTCATCACCACACCGTAATGGTGTTCTGATTCTCATCACCACACCGTAATGGTGCGATTCTTTGGATGATTCTCATCACCTCACAATCATCTCACAATCATGATGTTTTATAGGGCTAGTGATATTTCCACTGCCCCTGTTCCCTCTTGAATAATCCCAGATTGTCTCTGTGCCACACCCCTGCTAGATGTCCCCTTTTCAACAGTACATTCTCCTCTCCACCTCTCTCCAGGTCAGGGGAATGACTTGTGCCTCCTGCGTTCACAAAATAGAGTCCAGCCTGATGAAAGAGAACGGTATCGTCTACGCCTCTGTTGCCCTGGCAACCAACAAAGCCCACATCAAGTACGACCCGGAGGTGACGGGACCGAGAGACGTCATCAAACTCATAGAGGTACTTCCTTTTTTTTTTTTATTTTTTTTTCAATCATTCATTAATTTGTTCATCCCAACTGGGTCATCCAACTCCTCTCCTCTGCCCTTGTAACGGTTTTGACTTGAGGTTATTATTTATAGGGGTGCCAGGTAGGTTGTGCCTACCAGAGAAAACATTGGTTTCTCCTTTTAGTTTGGGTGGGAATGAGTCCCATCTGGTCCGTCAAGTCTACACCAATACAAAGGACTTATGTAAAAGTCAGGATGGAAATAAACTTTTCATAAACCCTTAAAACATTGGAAAGAACTTCAAAAACAACTATATTCTTTGCGTGGGTTGTATTAGCAACAACAATGATTACACACATATAATAATATCACAATGAGTTCTGGTTCCTCCAGAAATGTCCTGTACCTCGGGCCTAAAAAGAGTCCAGCCCGGTAAAGGAGTTCAGTGAACTCAAGTGACTTTTGTCACGCAATGTTTGTCCGTTCATTCCGTGTAGCGTAAACCCAGTATTAAACATACAATTATTTTACCACAGAACTTTAAAGCGTATCAACTCTTACTAAGTCCTCAACTACAACTAACTACATAAATCACCACCGTATACATGACATCAAAACAAATGAAATACCGTATACAAAAAGGTTGTAGTCAGTCAGACAATCCAATCCGCCAATAGATCTCCAGCGGAGAAAGGCCACGAAGAACGGAGAGGTGTAGTCCACGGACGCAAAGAGTGGATCCGATCCTGGGTAAACTCTATTAGGCTACAAAACACACGTTTAACGGCAACAAAACAAACGGAATAGAGAAGCTTCGGCACTGAGGGTTGAACACATCCTCATTCACGTCTCCATCACAACCCCACTTTTGCGCAGCTAATGCTGGATATTTAATTGGGAATTAAAGGGAAAGCGCCCTATTGGAAGGAGCTGCACTGAGACGGTTCAGAATAATTCAGGGCCGTCACACCCTTCATGACAATGTGATATCAGTTTCTTTACCTAGTAAAATAAAGGGTTACATTTTATTCATTCATTTTGTCTGTTTATCAGAACCTGGGCTTCGAGGCATCTCTGGTGAAGAGGGATCGTACCGGCAGTCACCTGGACCACAGCAGAGAGATCACACAGTAATGGAAGGGAATGGGAGGTGTGGGATAACTGGCGGCAGTAGTTCAGCTGCTTGGGTTTTTTCCTCACTGGCTATGTAGACGAGATTACTCATCTGTCTCCATCTCTGTACCACCTCCTCTCTTTCTCTCTCTCTTCTCTCAGGTGGAGGAAGTCGTTCCTGGTCAGCCTGTTCTTCTGCGTCCCAGTCATGGGGATGATGACCTACATGATCATAGTAGATCACCAGATCAGCACGTCTCACCAGCACAACGCCACCGCACAGGACCGGGAACACTACCACTCCACCATGTTCCTGGAGAGACAGCTGCTTCCAGGCCTCTCCATCATGAACCTGATCTCATTCCTCTTCTGTGTCCCTGTACAGGTAGGAGAAAGATGGAGGGATAGATGGGGAGGGATAGCTGGGGAGGGAGGGATAGCTGGGGAGGGAGGGATAGCTGGGGAGGGAGGGATAGCTGGGGAGGGAGGGATAGCTGGGGAGGGAGGGATAGCTGGGGAGGGAGGGATAGCTACATAGATATAGGGAGGGATAGCTACATAGATATAGGGAGGGATAGCTACATAGATATAGGGAGGGATAGCTACATAGATATAGGGAGGGATAGCTACATAGATATAGGGAGGGATAGCTACATAGATAGTGGGAGGGAGGGAGGGATAGAGGGATGGGATAGAGGGAGGGATGGAGGGGGAGGGAGGGATGGATAGATGTATGGAGGGAGGGATGGAGATGGGGAGGGAGGGATGATGGGGATGGAGGGAGATAGATATATGGAGGGAGGGATAGATGGGGAGGGAGGGACAGATGGAGAGTGGGAGGGATATATGGGAGAGTGGGAGGGAGGGATAGATATATGGAGGGAGGGATAGATATATGGAGGGGGAGGGAGGGATAGATGGAGAGGGAGAGATAGATGGAGAGGGAGGGATTGATGGGGAGGAGGGATTGATGGGGAGGGGGGAGGGATTGAGGGATAGAGGATAGAGGATAGATGTGGAGGGAGGGATAGATGGGGGAGGGATAGATGGAGAGGGAGGGATATGAGAGAGGGAGGGAGGGATAGATAGATAGATGGAGGGAGGATAGATAGATAGATGGGGGGGAGGGATAGATAGATGGGGAGGGAGGGATAGAGAGGGAGGGAGGATAGATAGATGGGGGAGGGGAGGGATGGGGAGGGAGGGATATATGAGAGAGTGGGAGGGAGGGATTGATGGGGAGGGAGGGATTGATGGGAGGGAGGGATTGATGGGGAGGGATGGAGAGATAGATATATGGAGGGGGGTAAGAGGATAGATGGGGAGGGATAGGATATGATGGGGGGGAGGGATAGATAGATGGAGAGGGAGATGATTGATGGGGGAGGGAGGGATAGATAGATGGGGAGGGAGAGATAGATAGATGGGGGAGGGAGGGATTGATGGGGAGGGAGGGATATATGAGAGAGTGGGAGGGAGGGATTGATGGGGAGGGAGGGATTGATGGGGAGGAGGGATATGAGAGAGTGGGAGGGAGGGATTGATGGGGAGGGGGAGGGATAGATGGAGAGGGAGGAGGGATTGATGGGGAGGGGGAGGGAGGGATAGAGGATAGATGGGGAGGGAGGGAGAGATAGATATATGGAGGGAGGATAGATGGGGAGGGAGGGAGGATAGATGGGGAGGGAGGGATGGATAGATGGGGAGGGAGGGATAGATAGATAGATGGGGAGGGAGGGATAGATAGATGGGGAGGGAGGGATATATGAGAGAGTGGGAGGGAGGGATTGATGGGGAGGGGGAGGGATAGATGGAGAGTGGGAGGGAGGGATTGATGGGGAGGGGGGAGGGATAGGGATAGATGGGGAGGGAGGGATAGATGGGGAGGGAGGGATAGATGGGGAGGGAGGGAGAGATAGATATATGGAGGGAGGGTAAGAGGATAGATGGGGAGGGAGGGATTGATGGGGAGGGAGGGATTGATGGGGAGGGAGGGATAGATGGGGAGGGAGGGAGAGATAGATATATGGAGGGAGGGTAAGAGGATAGATGGGGAGGGAGGGATAGATGGGGAGGGAGGGATAGATGGGGAGGGAGGGATAGATGGGGAGGGATAGATAGATAGATGGGGAGGGATGGAGAGGGAGGGAGAGATAGATATATGGAGGGAGGGATAGAGGATAGATGGGGAGGGAGGGATTGATGGGGAGGGAGGATATATGAGTGGGAGGGAGGGATTGATGGGGAGGGGGAGGGATAGATGGAGAGTGGGAGGGAGGGATAGATGGGGAGGGAGGGAGGGATAGATGGGGAGGGGGGGAGGGATTGATGGGGGGGAGGAGGGATTGATGGGGAGGGAGGGAGGGATTGATGGGGAGGGGGGGGAGGGAGAGGATAGATGGGGGAGGGATAGATGGGGAGGGATAGATGGAGAGGGAGGGATATATGAGAGAGTGGGAGGGAGGGATAGATGGAGGGGAGGGAGATAGATATATGGAGGGAGGGATAGATGGATAGATGGGGAGGATAGATAGATAGATGGGGAGGGAGGGATAGATGGGGAGGGATAGATAGATAGATGGGGAGGGAGGGATAGATAGATGGGGAGGGAGGATGGAGAGGGAGGGAGGATAGATATATGGAGGGAGGGTAAGAGGATAGATGGGGGGGAGGGATAGATAGATATATGGAGGGGAGGGATTGATGGGGAGGGAGGGTGAGAGAGTGGGAGGGAGGGATTGAGGGAGGGATTGATGGAGAGGGAGGGAGAGATAGATATATGGAGGGAGGGTAAGAGGATAGATGGGGAGGGATAGATAGATATATGGGGGAGGGAGGGGATGGAGAGGGAGGGATTGATGGGGAGGGAGGGGATAGATGGGGGAGGAGAGATAGATAGATGGGGGGAGGGATTGATGGGGAGGGATAGATGGAGAGGGGAGGGAGGGATAGATGGGGAGGGAGGGATTGATGGGGAGGGAGGGATATGAGAGAGTGGGAGGGAGGGATTGATGGGGAGGGGGGAGGGATAGATGGAGAGTGGGAGGGAGGGATTGATGGGGAGGGAGGGATAGAGGATAGATGGGGAGGGAGGGAGAGGATATATGGAGGGAGGATAGATGGGGAGGGAGGGATGGATAGATGGGGAGGGAGGGATGGATAGATGGGGAGGGAGGGATAGATGGGGAGGGAGGGATGGATAGATGGGGAGGGAGGGATGGATAGATGGGGAGGGAGGGATGAGAGAGTGGGAGGGAGGGATTGATGGGGAGGGAGGGATAGGATAGATGGGGAGGAGGGGGATGGGGAGGGAGGATAGATGGAGGGAGGGTAAGAGGATAGATGGGGAGGGAGGGAGATGGGGAGGGATAGGATAGATGGGGAGAGAGATAGATAGATGGGGAGGGATGGAGAGGGAGGGAGAGATGGATAGATGGGGAGGGAGAGATCGATAGATGGGGAGGGATGGAGAGGGAGGGAGAGATAGATATATGGAGGGAGGGATAGAGGATAGATGGGGAGGAGGGATTGATGGGGGGAGGAGGGATATATGAGAGAGTGGGAGGGAGGGATTGATGGGGAGGGGAGGGATAGATGGACAGTGGGAGGGAGGGATAGATGGGGAGGGAGGGATTGATGGGGAGGGAGGGATATATGAGAGAGTGGAAGGGAGGGATTGATGGGGAGGGGAGGGATAGATGGAGAGTGGGAGGGAGGGATAGAGGGGGAGGGAGGGATAGATGAGAAGGGATTGATGGGGAGGGAGGGATATATGAGAGAGTGGGAGGGAGGGATAGATGAGGGATAGATGGAGAGTGGGAGGGAGGGATTGATGGGGAGGGAGGGAGAGGATAGATGGGGAGGGAGGGAGAGATAGATATATGGAGGGAGGGTAAGAGGATAGATGGGGAGGGAGGGATAGATGGGGAGGGAGGGATGGAGAGGGAGGGAGGGATAGATATATGGAGGGAGGGGAGGATAGATGGGGAGGGAGGGATGGAGAGGGAGGGAGGGAGGGATAGATGGAGGGAGGGAGAGATAGATGGGGAGGGAGGGATAGATGGGGAGGAGGGATTGATGGGGAGGGAGGGATAGATGAGAGAGGGAGGGATTGATGGAGAGGGGAGGGAGGGATAGATGGGGAGAGGGATTGATGGGGGAGGATTGATGGGGAGGGAGGATTGAGGAGGGATAGATGAGAGAGAGGGAGGGATTGATGGGGAGGGAGGGATAGATGGGGAGGGAGGGAGAGGAGAGTGGGAGGGAGGGAGAGGGATAGATGGAGGGGAGGGAGAGAGATATGGAGGGAGGGAGGGATAGGATAGATGGGGGGAGGGATAGAGTGGGAGGGATACATGAGAGTGGGAGGGATACATGAGAGTGGGAGGGAGGGATTGATGGGGAGGGAGGGATTGATGGGGAGGGAGGGATTGATGGGGAGGAGGAGAGATAGATGGAGGGAGGGTAAGAGGATAGATGGGGAGGAGGGGATATATGGAGGGGGAGGGATAGATGGGGAGGAGGGATTGATGGGGGAGGGAGGGATAGATGGGGAGGGATAGATGGAGAGGAGGGAGGGGAGGGATAGATGGGATAGATAGATGGAGAGTGGGAGGGATATGAGAGAGTAGGGGAGGGAGGGATAGATGGAGAGGGAGGGAGGGATAGATGGATATATGGAGGGGGAGTGAGGGATAGAGGATAGATGGAGAGTGGGAGGGATAGTGGGAGGGATAGATGGAGAGTGGGAGGGATATATGAGAGAGTGGGAGGGGGGATAGAGGGAGAGAGATATATGGAGGGGGAGGGAGGGATAGGATAGATGGGGAGGGAGGGATATGAGAGTGAGGGGGAGGGAGGGATAGATGAGAGAGCGGGGGGAGGGAGAGAGAGGGGAGGGAGGGATAGATGAGAGAGAGAGGGAGAGAGAGAGGGGGAGGGAGGATAGATAGATGAGGGGAGGAGCTAGATGAGGGGAGGGAGGGATAGATGAGGGGAGAGGATAGATGAGGGGAGGGAGGGATAGATGAGAGGGAGGGAGGGATAGATGAGAGGGAGGGAGGGATAGCTGGAGAGGGAGGGAGGGATAGATGAGAGAGGAGGGATAGATGAGAGAGTGGCGTATAAACTGGGAGGGAGGGGGCGTATAGACTGGGAGGGATCAGTCAGGGGCGTATAGACGGGGGGAGGGATAGATGGAGAGGGAGGGGGCGTATAGACTGGGATGGAGGAACAGTCATTTGGGGCGTATAGACGGGGAGGGCGGGATAGAGGGAGGGGGCGTATAGACTGGGAGGGAGGGAACAGTCATTTTGGGCGTATAGACGGGGAGGGAGGGAGGGATCAGTCACTAGGGGCGTATAGACAGGGAGGGAGGGAACAGTCAAGACTGCATGGTTATAGAACATTCAGATAGAAATATATTATGTAGAACAAACAAGACTGTTGAATAGAATAGATCATATCAGACTGAATAAGCCCCTGATTTAAAATTAGATTTACATTTTATATACAGTGCCTCCGGAAAGTATTCGGACCCCTTGATTTTTCCACATTTTGTTACGTTACAGCCTTGTTCCAAAATGAATTACATACTTTTTTAAAATCCTCAACAATCTACACACAATACCTCCATAATGACAAAGCAAAAACAGGTTTTTAGATTTTTTTTGCAAATTTATAAAAAAAAAAATAAAAAAAAACTGAGACCTTATTTACATAATTATTCAGACCCTTTGCTATGAGACTCGAAATTGAGCTCAGGTGCATCCTGTTTCCATTGATCATCCTTGAGATGTTTCTACAACTTGGTTGGAGACCACCTGTGGTAAATTCAAGTGACTGGACATGATTTGGAAAGGCACACACCTGTCTATATATGGTCCCACAGCTCCGAGACATGATTGTATCGAGGCACAGATCTGGGGAAGGGTACCAAAAAATGTCTACAGCATTGAAGGTCCCTAAGAACACAGTGACCTCATCATTCTTAAATAGTAGAAGTTTGGAACCACCAAGACTCTTCCTATAGCTGGCCACTAGGGTGAACTGAGCAATCGGGGAGAAGGACCTTGGTCAGGAGGTGACCAAAAACCAGATGTTCACTCTGACAGAGATCCAGAGTTCCTCTGTAGAGATGGGAGAACCTTCCAGAAGGTCAACAATCTCTGCAGTACTCCACCAATCAGGCCTTTATGGTAGATTGACCAGACGGAAGCCATTTCTCAGTAAAAGGCACATAACAGCCCGCTTGGAGTTTCCTTAAAGACACTCAGACTATGAGAAACAAGATTCTCTGGTCTGATGAAACCAAAATTGAATTCTTCGGCCTGAATGCCAAGCGTCACCTCTGAAGGCAATCTGGCACCATCCTTATGGTGAAGCATGGTGGCACTATTCTTATGATGAAGCATGGTGGCACCATCCTTATGGTGAAGCATGGTGGCACCATCCTTATGGTGAAGCATGGTGGCACTATCCTTATGGTGAAGCATGGTGGCACTATCCTTATGGTGAAGCATGGTGGCACCATCCTTATGGTGAAGCATGGTGGCACCATCCTTATGGTGAAGCATGGTGGCACCATCCTTATGGTGAAGCATGGTGGCACCATCCTTATGGTGAAGCATGGTGGCACCATCCTTATGGTGAAGCATGGTGGCACCATCCTTATGGTGAAGCATGGTGGCACCATCCTTATGGTGAAGCATGGTGGCACCATCCTTATGGTGAAGCATGGTGGCACCATCCTTATGGTGAAGCATGGTGGCACCATCCTTATGGTGAAGCATGGTGGCACCATCCTTATGGTGAAGCATGGTGGCACCATCCTTATGGTGAAGCATGGTGGCACCATCCTTATGGTGAAGCATGGTGGCACCATCCTTATGGTGAAGCATGGTGGCAGCATCATGCTTTGGAGATGTTTTTCAGCGGCAGGGACTGGGAGACTAGTCAGGATCAAGAGGAAGCTGAACGGAGTCAAGTACAGAGAGATCCTTGATGAAAACTTGCTCCTGGGCGCTCAGGACCTTGGACTGGGCCGAAGGTTCACCTTCCAACAGGACAGCGACCCTAAGCACACAGCCAAGACAACGCAGGAGTGGTGTTGGAACAAGTCTCTGAATGTCCTTGAGTGGCCCAGACAGAGCCCAGACTTGAACCCGATCGATCAAACATCTCTGGAGAGACCTGAAAATGGCTGTGCAGCGACATCCCCATCCAACCTGACAGAGCTTGAGAGGATCTGCAGAGAAGAATGGGTGAAACTCCCCAAATACAGGTGTGCCAAACTTGTAGCGTCATACCCAAGAAGACTCGAGGCTGTAATCAATGCCAAAGGTTCTTCAACAAAGTACTGAGTAAATCGTCTGAATACTTGTGTAAATGTTTTTTATATTTAGTGAATTAGCAAACATTTCAAAAACCTGATTTTGCTTCGTCATTATGGGGTATTGTGATGTCATTATGGGGTATTGTGATGTCATTATGGGGTATTGTGATGTCATTATTGTGATGTATTGTGATGTCGTTATGGAGTATTGTGATGTCGTTATGGAGTATTGTGTGTACATTGATGAGCAAAAAAACCCAGTTGAATCCATTTTAGAAAAATGCTGTATCCTAACAAAATGTGGAAAAAGTGAAGCAGTCTGAATACTTTCCGAAGGCACTGTATATACCAAAGTATGTGGACACACCTTCAAATTAGTGGATCCGGCTATTTCAGCCACACACGTTGCTAACGGGTATAAAATCGAACACACACCCAATCCGTTGGACGAATCTGGGTTTGGCGGATGCCTGGAGAACTCAACCTGCCTGAATGCATAGTTCAAAACTGTAAAGTTTGGTGGAGGGCGATAATGGTCTGGGGCTGTTTTTCATGTTTCAGGCTAGGCCCCTTAGTTCCAGTGAAGGGAAATCTTAACTCTACAACACAATGACATTCTAGATGATTCTGTGTTTCCTACTTTGTGGCAACAGTTTGGGGAAGGCCCTTTTCTGTTTCAGCATGACAATGCCCCAGTGCACAAAGCGAGGTCCTTACAGAAATGGTTTGTTGAGATCGGTGTGGAAGAACTTGAATGGCCTTCACAGAGCCCTGACCTCAACCCCATCAAACACCTTTGGGATGAATTGGAACGCCGACTGCAAGCCAGGCCTAATCCACCAACATCAGTGCCCGACCTCACTAATGCTCTTGTGGCTGAATGGAAGCAAGTCACTGCCACGATGTTCCAACATCTAGTGGAAATCCTTCCCAGAAGAGCGGAGGCTGTTATAGTAGCAAAGGGGAGGACCAACTCCATAATAATGCCCATGATTTTGGAATGAAATATTCGACTAGCAGGTGTCCACATACTTTTGGTAATCTCGTGTATCTTTCTAAGTAACACAATACTTAATTAAATAAATCACAATTTTGTGACTCAAGTGTGGAAGTAATTTCCTAATCAAACCTGAAATGAATATTTTTCCTGATTTTTAAGATGTAACTTTCTTGTCTTTAGTTTATTGGCGGACGCTACTTCTACACCCAAGCCTACAAGGCCCTGAAACACAAAACAGCCAACATGGACGTGCTCATCGTGCTGGCCACCTCCATAGCCTTCACCTACTCCGTGGTCATCCTCATGGTCGCCATGATAGAGAGGGCAAAGGTCAACCCCATCACCTTCTTTGACACGCCCCCCATGCTCTTTGTCTTCATCTCCCTGGGGCGCTGGCTGGAGCAGATCGCCAAGGTACTGGACCGGTATATCTCTTTTATTTAACCTTTTATTTAACTAGGCAAGTCAATTAATTCTGTCGCTAACACAACCATATACTCCTGACCTGCTCTGTAGCTAACACAACCATATACTCCTGACCTGCTCTGCTAACACAACCATATACTCCTGACCTGCTAACACAACCATATACTCCTGACCTGCTCTGTAGCTAACACAACCATATACTCCTGACCTGCTCTGTAGCTAACACAACCATATACTCCTGACCTGCTCTGTAGCTAACACAACCATATACTCCTGACCTGCTCTGTCTCCCTCCTCCAGAGTAAGACGTCAGAAGCTCTATCCAAGCTGATGTCCCTCCAGGCCAGCGAGGCCACGGTGGTCACGCTCAACACGGACATGTCTGTACTCAGGTACTTCCCTAAAGAGCTCCTGTTTCTAGACCTGGAATTGGATAGCCTGGGTGTTTCTGGTCATAACCAAAACCGTTTCTGGCCCTGAGATTAGGAATTGGATAGCCTGGGTGTTTCTGGTCATAACCAAAACCGTTTCTGGCCCTGAGATTAGGAATTGGATAGCCTGGGTGTTTCTGGTCATAACCAAAACCGTTTCTGGCCCTGAGATTAGGAATTGGATAAGGTAGGCTGTAAGATATTTGACACTAGTGTTTTTAAAGTTTCATTTCGATGTTTAATCAGAACTGACCCCAGGCCAACATTGAACAGCAAACTCTTTTGAGACATGACATAGAACCAGTGCATTATACATCCGACTACACGCCTTTCTCTCTGTCCGTGTCAGTGAGGAGCAGGTAGATGTTGAGCTGGTCCAGAGAGGAGACGTTGTCAGGGTGGTTCCTGGAGGGAAGTTCCCGTAGATGGGAGGGTCATCGAGGGACACAGCATGGCTGACGAGTCTCTCATCACAGGTGGGTTACAGTGGGAAGATCACCTCTGAGGATACTGCAGAAGATACATCTCAAAGCTAATCGTCTCTGATGTGTGTTTTGTGTCCCAGGCGAGGCCATGCCAGTGACTAAGAAGCCAGGCAGCTCAGTGATAGCTGGCTCTATCAACCAGAACGGCTCTCTGCTCGTCAGTGCTACACACGTAGGCCTGGACACAACCCTGTCTCAGATAGTTAAACTAGTGGAGGAGGCTCAGACATCTAAGGTGAGGCTGGTGGTGGTGGTGGTAATATGTTCATTTTTGTATAAAACGATCTTCTGTTTCCTGGACTTTGAGTTGGATATAAGGGATATTTGATATATATTTGTCAATATTTAATTTTGACAGAACTGACCTTGGGCAACACATGGAGGATTTGTCTCAGAATGAATTTTTCAGTTCTGAGCTAGAAGAGCTTCACCTCTGTGACCTCTGACCTATGCTTGAACCTTTTTACCTTTATGACCTCTGACCTTTATGAGCTCCCCTGCAGGCTCCCATCCAGCAGTTTGCAGATAAGATCAGTGGCTACTTTGTCCCGTTCATCGTTGGGGTCTCTCTCCTCACTCTGTTCGCCTGGATCCTCATTGGCTTTGTCGACTTTCCACTGGTGGAGAAATACTTCCCTGTGAGTAGCCTTTACTATACAGATATCTGTGAGTAGCCTTTACTATACAGATATCTGTGAGTAGCCTTTACTATACAGATATCTGTGAGTAGCCTTTACTATACACATATCTGTGAGTAGCCTTTACTATACACATATCTGTGTAGAAACCTTTACTATACACATATCTATGTAAAAACCTTTACTATACACATATCTATGTAAAAACCTTTACTATACACATATCTATGTAAAAACCTTTACTATACACATATCTATGTAAAAACCTTTACTATACACATATCTATGTAAAAACCTTTACATAGGGTGTATTTAGCTAAATAATTCCTTCTTAAATCGGGTATTTTCATTTTCATTTAAGTCCTGTCTCTTTGTGAGACCAGTATGGGAAAGCCCTAGTCTGCTGTCACCTGTCTACTTCCTGTTTAAAAAGTGGAGGCTGATCAAGGAGAGGAAATCAACATTAGACTATTGAAATGTAAACCAGACTGTTCCTCTGTTTCACTGTCTCCCTCTACAGGGCTATGATAAGAGCATCTCCCTCTACATGGCTATGATAAGAGCATCTCCCTCTACAGGGCTATGATAAGAGCATCTCCGTCTCCCTCTACAGGGCTATGATAAGAGCGTCTCCCTCTACAGGGCTATGATAAGAGCATCTCCCTCTACAGGGCTATGATAAGAGCATCTCCCTCTACAGGGCTATGATAAGAGCATCTCCCTCTACAGGGCTATGATAAGAGCATCTCCCTCTACAGGGCTATGATAAGAGCATCTCCCTCTACGGGGCTATGATAAGAGCATCTCCGTCTCCCTCTACAGGGCTATGATAAGAGCATCTCCCTCTACAGGGCTATGATAAGAGCATCTCCTCTACAGGGCTATGATAAGAGCATCTCCCTCTACAGGGCTATGATAAGAGCATCTCCCTCTACAGGGCTATGATAAGAGCATCTCCCTCTACAGGGCTATGATAAGAGCATCTCCGTCTCTCTACCGTCTCCCTCTACAGGGCTATGATAAGAGCATCTCCCTCTACAGGGCTATGATAAGAGCATCTCCCTCTACAGGGCTATGATAAGAGCATCTCCCTCTACGGGGCTATGATAAGAGCATCTCCCTCTACGGGGCTATGATAAGAGCATCTCCCTCTACAGGGCTATGATAAGAGCATCTCCCTCTACAGGGCTATGATAAGAGCATCTCCCTCTACAGGGCTATGATAAGAGCATCTCCCTCTACAGGGCTATGATAAGAGCATCTCCCTCTACAGGGCTATGATAAGAGCATCTCCGTCTCCCTCTACAGGGCTATGATAAGAGCATCTCCGTCTCCCTCTACAGGGCTATGATAAGAGCATCTCCGTCTCCCTCTTACAGGGCTATGATAAGAGCATCTCCCTCTACAGGGCTATGATAAGAGCATCTCCAATCTAACGTTTCTGTCTCCCTCTTACAGGGCTATGATAAGAGCATCTCCGTCTCCCTCTTACAGGGCTATGATAAGAGCATCTCCAATCTAACGTATCTGTCTCCCTCTACAGGGCTATGATAAGAGCATCTCCGTCTCCCTCTTACAGGGCTATGATAAGAGCATCTCCAATCTAACGTCTCTGTCTCCCTCTACAGGGCTATGATAAGAGCGTCTCTAATCTAACGTCTCTAGCTCCCTCTACAGGGCTATGATCAGAGCATCTCCAATCTAACGTCTCTGTCTCCCTCTACAGGGCTATGATAAGAGCATCTCCAAGGCAGAAGCTGTGATCAGGTTTGCCTTCCAGGCCTCCATCACGGTGCTGTGTATCGCCTGCCCCTGCTCTCTGGGCCTGGCAACCCCGACAGCTGTGATGGTGGGCACGGGGGTGGGCGCTCAGAACGGTATCCTCATCAAGGGAGGGGAACCACTAGAGATGGCACACAAGGTGAGGGGAGAAGACCCTACCAATCAGACTGTAGTCGATCACTAATAATATCACGTTGATAGTAAAACAATCATTAGGTTTGATATGTTATGCCTCATGTTTGTAGTCAGAATCTGATTGTTTACGACTGTATGTTATTAAATTGTCTGAGGATCGCGATACTGTCGCTTCCCTTATTCCTCACTCATTACAAAAAAACGGTATATTTTCCAGATCCAGACAGTGGTGTTTGATAAGACAGGTACCATCACCTACGGAGCTCCTAAAGTCATCCAGGTGAAGATTGTAGTGGAGGGGAACAGGATGCCTCGCTCCCGTCTGCTGGCCATCGTAGGGACTGCAGAGAACAACAGCGAACACCCGCTGGGAGCTGCCATTACCAAGTACTGTAAACAGGTGAGTCTGTTACCAAGTACTGTAAACAGGGGTGAGTCTGTTACCAAGTACTGTAAACAGGGGTGAGTCTGTTACCAAGTACTGTAAACAGGGGTGAGTCTGTTACCAAGTACTGTAAACAGGGGTGAGTCTGTTACCAAGTACTGTAAACAGGGGTGAGTCTGTTACCAAGTACTGTAAACAGGGGTGAGTCTGTTACCAAGTACTGTAAACAGGGGTGAGTCCTACAGCTGACAGGTATGAGACTGGTTGTGAGTCCTCGTGAGTGGATCATTCCAAGTGCCTGTCTTTCATTGTGGATCCAGATGAAGTGTACTAATCTGTCTCTCTGTGTTAGGAGCTGGGGACAGAGTCCCTTGGTGCGTGTACTGACTTCCAGGCTGTGCCAGGCTGTGGAATACGATGCCAGGTCAGTAACACAGAGACCATCAGGAGAGGACCGTGACGGCTGTGTAATAACTAAACCTGTGTGTGTGTGTGTGTGTTAGGTCAGTAACACAGAGACCCTGCTGAGACAACATCAAGAGGACAGTGACGGTGAAGACAACAACCAGGGAAACAGTGTTCTGGTCCAGATCAGTGACTCCAGAACCCGGCCAGGATCACACCCCCTCATCATGGACCCGCAGCCTCTCAGTGCGTACTGGGATGTGTAGTGCAAAATAGGACAGCTATTTTCAATTGTTTTAAAGCCGAATGGAAAATATAATCTTAAATTAGCCCTTATTGTCAATTATTATTCACCATTAGGCCTGACTATTCCCCTGTTTCCACTGCATCGATTTAAATGCATGCTATACATTCTGTCTCCAATCTAGGATATATTCTATTCTCACCCCTATTCCTCTCTGTGTTTTCCTCTATAGACCTGGTGCAGACAGCATCCTACGTGGTGTTGATAGAGAGCCAGTAACCTCTCTGTGTTTTCCTCTATAGACCTGGTGCAGACAGCATCCTACGTGGTGTTGATAGAGAGCCAGTAACCTCTCTGTGTGTTCCTCTATAGACCTGGTGCAGACAGCATCCTACGTGGTGTTGATAGAGAGCCAGTAACCTCTCTGTGTGTTCCTCTATAGCCCTGGTGCAGACAGCATCCTACGTGGTGTTGATAGAGAGCCAGTAACCTCTCTGTGTTTTCCTCTATAGACCTGGTGCAGACAGCATCCTACGTGGTGTTGATAGAGAGCCAGTAACCTCTCTGTGTGTTCCTCTATAGCCCTGGTGCAGACAGCATCCTACGTGGTGTTGATAGAGAGCCAGTAACCTCTCTGTGTGTTCCTCTATAGACCTGGTGCAGACAGCATCCTACGTGGTGTTGATAGAGAGCCAGTAACCTCTCTGTGTTTTCCTCTATAGACCTGGTGCAGACAGCATCCTACGTGGTGTTGATAGAGAGCCAGTAACCTCTCTGTGTGTTCCTCTATAGACCTGGTGCAGACAGCATCCTACGTGGTGTTGATAGAGAGCCAGTAACCTCTCTGTGTTTTCCTCTATAGACCTGGTGCAGACAGCATCCTACGTGGTGTTGATAGAGAGCCAGTAACCTCTCTGTGTGTTCCTCTATAGCCCTGGTGCAGACAGCATCCTACGTGGTGTTGATAGAGAGCCAGTAACCTCTCTGTGTTTTCCTCTATAGACCTGGTGCAGACAGCATCCTCGTGGTGTTGATAGAGAGCCAGTAACCTCTCTGTGTGTTCCTCTATAGACCTGGTGCAGACAGCATCCTACGTGGTGTTGATAGAGAGCCAGTAACCTCTCTGTGTGTTCCTCTATAGCCCTGGTGCAGACAGCATCCTACGTGGTGTTGATAGATAGCCAGTAACCTCTCTGTGTGTTCCTCTATAGACCTGGTGCAGACAGCATCCTACGTGGTGTTGATAGAGAGCCAGTAACCTCTCTGTGTTCCTCTATAGCCCTGGTGCAGACAGCATCCTACGTGGTGTTGATAGGGAGCCAGTAACCTCTCTGTGTTCCTCTATAGACCTGGTGCAGACAGCATCCTACGTGGTGTTGATAGGGAACAGGGAGTGGATGAGGAGGAACGGACTGCAGATCAGACCTGATGTTGACGAGACCATGAATGAACATGAACGCAGAGGACGCACTGCTGTACTGGTGGCAGTCGACAGTGAGTTACTGAGGAGGAGTTTCCGACCTTTAATCCATTGTGTTGCTGAGTATATAACCTCTCTCTCCCCGTCTCGCTCTCTCTCCCCGTCTCGCTCTCTCTCTCCCCGTCTTGCTCTCTCTCTCTCCCCGTCTCGCTCTCTCTCTCCCCGTCTCGCTCTCTCTCTCCCCGTCTCGCTCTCTCTCTCCCCGTCTCGCTCTCTCTCTCCCCGTCTCGCTCTCTCTCTCTCCCCGTCTCGCTCTCTCTCTCCCCGTCTCGCTCTCTCTCTCTCCCCGTCTCGCTCTCTCTCCCCGTCTCGCTCTCTCTCTCCCCGTCTCGCTCTCTCTCTCCCCGTCTCGCTCTCTCTCTCCCCGTCTCGCTCTCTCTCTCCCCGTCTCGCTCTCGCTCTCTCTCTCTCCCCGTCTCGCTCTCTCTCTCCCCGTCTCGCTCTCTCTCCCCGTCTCGCTCTCTCTCCCCGTCTCGCTCTCTCTCTCTCTCCCCGTCTCGCTCTCTCTCTCTCTCCCCGTCTCGCTCTCTCTCTCTCTCCCCGTCTCTCTCTCTCTCCCCGTCTCGCTCTCTCTCTCTCTCTCCCCGTCTCGCTCTCTCTCTCTCTCTCCCCTCTCGCTCTCTCTCTCTCTCCCCGTCTCGCTCTCTCTCTCTCCCCGTCTCGCTCTCTCTCTCTCTCCCCGTCTCGCTCTCTCTCTCTCTCCCCGTCTCGCTCTCTCTCTCTCTCCCCGTCTCGCTCTCTCTCTCTCTCTCCCCGTCTCGCTCTCTCTCTCTCTCCCCGTCTCGCTCTCTCTCTCTCCCGTCTCGCTCTCTCTCCCCGTCTCGCTCTCTCTCCCGTCTCGCTCTCTCTCCCCGTCTCGCTCTCTCTCCCCGTCTCGCTCTCTCTCCCCGTCTCGCTCTCTCTCCCCGTCTCGCTCTCTCTCCCCGTCTCGCTCTCTCTCCCCGTCTCGCTCTCTCTCCCCGTCTCGCTCTCTCTCCCCGTCTCGCTCTCTCTCCCCGTCTCGCTCTCTCTCCCCGTCTCGCTCTCTCTCCCCGTCTCGCTCTCTCTCCCCGTCTCGCTCTCTCTCCCCGTCTCGCTCTCTCTCCCCGTCTCGCTCTCTCTCCCCGTCTCGCTCTCTCTCCCCGTCTCGCTCTCTCTCCCCGTCTCGCTCTCTCTCCCCGTCTCGCTCTCTCTCCCCGTCTCGCTCTCTCTCCCCGTCTCGCTCTCTCTCCCCGTCTCGCTCTCTCTCCCCGCTCTCTCTCCCCGTCTCGCTCTCTCTCCCCGTCTCGCTCTCTCTCCCCGTCTCGCTCTCTCTCCCCGTCTCGCTCTCTCTCCCCGTCTCGCTCTCTCTCCCCGTCTCGCTCTCTCTCCCCGTCTCGCTCTCTCTCCCCGTCTCGCTCTCTCTCCCCGTCTCGCTCTCTCTCCCCGTCTCGCTCTCTCTCCCCGTCTCGCTCTCTCTCCCCGTCTCGCTCTCTCTCCCCGTCTCGCTCTCTCTCCCCGTCTCGCTCTCTCTCCCCGTCTCGCTCTCTCTCCCCGTCTCGCTCTCTCTCCCCGTCTCGCTCTCTCTCCCCGTCTCGCTCTCTCTCTCTCTCCCCGTCTCGCTCTCTCTCCCCGTCTCGCTCTCTCTCTCTCTCCCCGTCTCGCTCTCTCTCCCCGTCTCGCTCTCTCTCCCCGTCTCGCTCTCTCTCCCCGTCTCGCTCTCTCTCCCCGTCTCGCTCTCTCTCTCCCCGTCTCGCTCTCTCTCCCCGTCTCGCTCTCTCTCTCTCTCCCGTCTCGCTCTCTCTCTCTCTCCCCGTCTCGCTCTCTCTCCCCGTCTCGCTCTCTCTCCCCGTCTCGCTCTCTCTCCCCGTCTCGCTCTCTCTCTCTCTCCCCGTCTCGCTCTCTCTCTCTCTCCCCGTCTCGCTCTCTTTCTCTCTCTCCATCTGTCTCTCTCTCTCTCTCCGTCTCTCTCTGTAGGTCTTCTATGTGCCATGATAGCCATAGCAGACACAGTGAAGCCTGAGGCAGAGTTGGCGGTACACACGCTGCAGGCCATGGGGCTGGAGGTGATTCTGATGACTGGAGACAACAGCAAGACTGCACGGGCCATCGCTGCTCAGGTAGGGGACTGGACAGGACTGGGTGGTGGGGTTCAGAGGTCACGGGATCCATTTCATCTTCCCCTCATAGGTTATTGAAACCATCAACGAGCTGTGTTCAGGAGTACTACATGCAAATCTAATGTTTATGAATGCACTGAACCGGAACAGGTTTATGAATGCACTGAACCGGAACAGGTTCATGAATGCACTGAACCGGAACAGGTTCATGAATGCACTGAACCGGAACAGGTTTATGAATGCACTGAACCGGAACAGGTTTATGAATGCACTGAACCGGAACAGGTTTATGAATGCACTGAACCGGAACAGGTTTATGAATGCACTGAACCGGAACAGGTTTATGAATGCACTGAACCGGTTTATGAATGCACTGAACCGGTGTATGAATGCACTGAACCGGTGTATGAATGCACTGAACCGGTGTATGAATGCACTGAACCGGTGTATGAATGCACTGAACCGGTGTATGAATGCACTGAACCGGTGTATGAATGCACTGAACCGGTGTATGAATGCACTGAACCGGTGTATGAATGCACTGAACCGGTGTATGAATGCACTGAACCGGTGTATGAATGCACTGAACCGGTGTATGAATGCACTGAACCGGTGTATGAATGCACTGAACCGGTGTATGAATGCACTGAACCGGAACAGGTGTATGAATGCACTGAACCGGAACAGGTGTATGAATGCACTGAACCGGAACAGGTGTATGAATGCACTGAACCGGAACAGGTGTATGAATGCACTGAACCGGAACAGGTTTATGAATGCACTGAACCGGAACAGGTTTATGAATGCACTGAACCGGTTTATGAATGCACTGAACCGGTGTATGAATGCACTGAACCGGTGTATGAATGCACTGAACCGGTGTATGAATGCACTGAACCGGTGTATGAATGCACTGAACCGGTGTATGAATGCACTGAACCGGTGTATGAATGCACTGAACCGGTGTATGAATGCACTGAACCGGTGTATGAATGCACTGAACCGGTGTATGAATGCACTGAACCGGTGTATGAATGCACTGAACCGGTGTATGAATGCACTGAACCGGTGTATGAATGCACTGAACCGGTGTATGAATGCACTGAACCGGTGTATGAATGCACTGAACCGGTGTATGAATGCACTGAACCGGAACAGGTGTATGAATGCACTGAACCGGAACAGGTGTATGAATGCACTGAACCGGAACAGGTGTATGAATGCACTGAACCGGAACAGGTGTATGAATGCACTGAACCGGAACAGGTTTATGAATGCACTGAACCGGAACAGGTTTATGAATGCACTGAACCGGAACGAACATGTCACTCTGGAAAACAGCATCTGATAAACAACCCAAATGTAAATGTAGTTTTATTGTAGGTTGTGAACTGTCATTTAGCTGTCTCTCTGTCCCCTCCAGGTGGGCATCAGGAAGGTGTTTGCGGAGGTGCTGCCGTCCCACAAGGTGGCCAAGGTAGAGCAGCTGCAGCAGGCAGGGAAGAGGGTGGCCATGGTGGGTGACGGGGTCAACGACTCGCCCGCTCTGGCCATGGCAGACGTTGGCATCGCCATAGGAACTGGCACCGACGTGGCCATAGAGGCAGCTGATGTGGTGCTGATCAGGGTGAGGAGCAGAGAGCTGTGTGGATGGCTGTTAATCTGTCTGGCCGTCTCTACATGTTAATCTGTCTGGCTGTCTGGCCGTCTCTACATGTTAATCTGTCTGCCCGTCTCTACATGTTAATCTGTCTGGCTGTCTGGCCGTCTCTACATGTTTGGCTGTCTGATCGTCTCTACATGTTAATCTGTCTGGCCGTCTCTACATGTTAATCTGTCTGGCCGTCTCTACATGTTAATCTGTCTGGCCGTCTCTACATGTTAATCTGTCTGGCCGTCTCTACATGTTAATTACGGCTGAGATCCCGTTAACGGGATCGATATGACAACAGCCAGTGAAAGTGCAGGGCGCCAAATTCAAACAACAGAAATCTCATAATTAAAATTCCTCAAACATACATGTATCTTATACCGTTTTAAAGGTAATCTTGTTGTTAATCCCACCACAGTGTCTGATTTCAAAAAGGCTTTACGGCGAAAGCACCACAAACGATTATGTTAGGTCTGCACCTAGTCACAGAAAAACACAGCCATTTTTCCAGATAAAGAGAGGAGTCACAAAAGTACAAATGGAGATAAAATGAATCACTAACCTTTGATGATCTTCATGAGATGACACTCATAGGACTTAATGTTACACAATACATGTATGTTTTGTTCGATAAAGTTCATATTTATATCCAAAAATCTCAGTTTACATTGGCACGTTACGTTCTGCTTCCAAAACATCCGGTGATTTTGCAGAGAGCCACATCAATTTACAGAAATACTCATAATAAACATTGATAAAAGATACAAGTGTTATGCATGGAACTTTAGATAAACTTCTCCTTAATGCAACTGCTGTGTCAGATTTTTTTAAAAGCGCACCATGCTATAATCTGAGTACAGCGCTCAGACACAAAAACAAGCCATACAGATATCCGCCATGTTGTGGAGTCAACAGAAGTCAGAAATAGCATTATAAATATTCCCTTACCTTTGATGATCTTCATCAGAATGCACTCCCAGGAATCCTAGTTCCACAATAAATGTTTGTTTTGTTAAAGTCCATTTATGTCCAAATACCTCCTTTTTATTCGCGCCTTTTAGTTCACAAATACAAATTCACGAAGCGCAGGCCAGACGAAAAGTCAAAAAATTCCATTACAGTTCGTAGAAACATGTCAAACGATGTATAGAATCAATCTTTAGGATGTTTTTAACATAAATCTTCAATAGTGTTTCAACTGGAGAATTCCTTTGTCTTTAGAAATACAGTGGAACGCAGCTACCTCTCTCGGGAGTGCGCCTGACCTGAGCTCATGGCATTCTGGCAGACCTCTTACTCAATCAGCTCTTATTCTCTCCTCCTTCACAGTAGAAGCCTGAAACAAGGTTCTAAAGACTGTTGACATCTAGTGGAAGCCTTAGTGTAAATTTGGTCCGATTGCATTTCCTATCTTGGATAGGCAAAGACTTAACCTACAAACCTCAGATTTCCTGGTTGGATTTTTTCTCAGGTTTTTGCCTGCCATATGAGTTCTGTTATACTCACAGACATCATTCAAACAGTTTTAGAAACTTCAGAGTTTCTATCCAAATCGAATACTAATATGCATATCTTAGCTTCTGGGCCTGAGTAGCAGGCAGTTTACTCTGGGCACCTTATTCATCCAAGCTACTCAATACTGCCCCCAGCCATAAGAAGTTAATCTGTCTGTTCGTCTCTCCATGTTAATCTGTCTGTTCGTCTCTGCATGTTAATCTGTCTGTTCGTCTCTGCATGTTAATCTGTCTGTTCGTCTCTGCATGTTAATCTGTCTGTTCGTCTCTGCATGTTAATCTGTTGGCCTCAAATTCATTTTTGAAGAATTGCGCAATTTTATTGTCATGGTAAAGCTCAGTCTGTCTTGAATACTAAGTTTTCCTCTCTCCCCCGTGTCTCCTTCTCTGTCCATGTTCTCTCTCCACTGTCCACAGAATGACCTGCTGGATGTAGTGGGGAGTATTGACCTGTCCAAGAAGACCGTCAAGAGAATCAGGATCAATTTTGTGTTTGCTCTGGTCTATAACCTGGTGGGGATCCCTATCGCTGCTGGGGTGTTCATGCCTGTTGGTCTGGTTCTCCAGCCGTGGATGGGTTCTGCTGCCATGGCCCTCTCCTCTGTCTCTGTGGTGCTGTCCTCTCTACTACTCAAATGGTGAGTTAGCAGACCAGGTGCCAGTTTCCCATCAAGTTGTGTGTGTGTGTTTGTTAGCTCTTCTCGGCACCTTAGTTACTCTAAATCCAGCACTGAACTATTTGTAGTGCCTCATTGGTTCTGTATCTAACTCTCTTCTCTCTCTCTATTTGTAGCTACACTAACTCTCTCCTCTCTCTCTCTGTTTGTAGCGACACTAACTCTCTCTTCTCTCTCTCTGTTTGTAGCGACACTAACTCTCTCCTCTCTCTCTCTGTTTGTAGCGACACTAACTCTCTCTCCTCTCGCTCTCTCTGTTTGTAGTGACACTAACTCGCTCTCCTCTCTCTCGCTCTCTCTCTGTTTGTAGCGACACTAACTCGCTCTCCTCTCTCGCTCTCTCTCTGTTTGTAGCGACACTAACTCACTCCTCTCTCTCTCGCTCTCTCTGTTTGTAGCGACACTAACTCTCTCCTCTCTCTCTCTGTTTGTAGCGACACTAACTCTCTCTCTCGCTCTCTGTTTGTAGCGACACTAACTCTCTCTCTCGCTCTCTGTTTGTAGCGACACTAACTCTCTCTCTCGCTCTCTGTTTGTAGCGACACTAACTCTCCTCTCTCTCCTCTCTCTCTCTGTTTGTAGCGACACTAACTCTCTCCTCTCTCTCCTCTCTCTCTCTGTTTGTAGCGACACTAACTCTCTCTCCTCTCTCTCTCGCTCTCTCTCTGTTTGTAGCGACACTAACTCTCTCTCCTCTCGCTCTCTCTCTGTTTGTAGCGACACTAACTCTCTCTCTCTCTCTCTCGCTCTCTGTTTGTAGTGACACTAACTCTCTCTCTCTCTCTCTCTCTCGCTCTCTCTCTGTTTGTAGCGACACTAACTCTCTCTCCTCTCGCTCTCTCTGTTTGTAGTGACACTAACTCTCTCTCCCTCTCTCTCTCTGTTTGTAGCGACACTAACTCTCTCTCTCTCTCGCTCTCTGTTTGTAGCGACACTAACTCTCTCTCCTCTCTCTCTCTGTTTGTAGCGACACTAACTCTCTCTCTCTCTCGCTCTGTTTGTAGCGACACTAACTCTCTCTCTCGCTCTCTGTTTGTAGCGACACTAACTCTCTCTCCTCTCTCTCTCTGTTTGTAGCGACACTAACTCTCTCCTCTCTCTCTCGCTCTCTCTCTGTTTGTAGCGACACTAACTCTCTCTCCTCTCGCTCTCTCTCTGTTTGTAGCGACACTAACTCTCTCTCTCTCTCTCTCTCGCTCTCTGTTTGTAGCGACACTAACTCTCTCTCTCTCGCTCTCTGTTTGTAGCGACACTAACTCTCTCCTCTCTCTCTCGCTCTCTGTTTGTAGCGACACTAACTCTCTCTCCTCTCTCTCTCGCTCTCTCTGTTTGTAGTGACACTAACTCTCTCTCCTCTCGCTCTCTGTTTGTAGTGACACTAACTCTCTCTCCTCTCGCTCTCTCTCTGTTTGTAGCGACACTAACTCTCTCTCCTCTCGCTCTCTGTTTGTAGTGACACTAACTCTCTCCTCTCGCTCTCTCTGTTTGTAGTGACACTAACTCTCTCCTCTCTCTCTCGCTCTCTGTTTGTAGCGACACTAACTCTCTCTCCTCTCGCTCTCTCTCTGTTTGTAGCGACACTAACTCTCTCCTCTCTCTGTTTGTAGCGACACTAACTCTCTCCTCTCTCTCTCTCTGTTTGTAGCGACACTAACTCTCTCTCCTCTCGCTCTCTCTGTTTGTAGTGACACTAACTCTCTCTCCTCTCTCTCTCTGTTTGTAGCGACACTAACTCTCTCTCCTCTCTCTCTCTGTTTGTAGCGACACTAACTCTCTCTCCTCTCTCTCTCTGTTTGTAGCGACACTAACTCTCTCTCCTCTCTCTCTCTGTTTGTAGCGACACTAACTCTCTCTCCTCTCTCTCTCTGTTTGTAGCGACACTAACTCTCTCTCCTCTCTCTCTCTGTTTGTAGCGACACTAACTCTCCTCTCTCTCTCTGTTTGTAGCGACACTAACTCTCTCTCTCTCGCTCTCTCTCTGTTTGTAGCGACACTAACTCTCTCTCCTCTCGCTCTGTTTGTAGCGACACTAACTCTCTCTCTCTCTCTCTCGCTCTCTCTCTGTTTGTAGCGACATGAATTCTCTCTCCTCTCTCTCTCTCTCTCGCTCTCTGTTTGTAGCGACACTAACTCTCTCTCTCTCTCTGTTTGTAGCGACACTAACTCTCTCCTCTCTCTCTGTTTGTAGCGACACTAATTCTCTCTCTCTCTCTCTCTCTCTCTGTTTGTAGCGACACTAACTCTCTCTCTCTCTCTCTCTCTCTGTTTGTAGCGACACTAACTCTCTCTCTCTCGCTCTGTTTGTAGCGACACTAACTCTCTCTCGCTCTCTGTTTGTAGCGACACTAACTCTCTCTCTCTCGCTCTCTGTTTGTAGCGACACTAACTCTCTCTCTCTCTCTCTCTCTCTCTGTTTGTAGCGACACTAACTCTCTCTCCTCTCTCTCTCTCTGTTTGTAGCGACACTAACTCTCTCTCTCTCTCTCTCTGTTTGTAGCGACACTAACTCTCTCTCTCTCGCTCTCTGTTTGTAGCGACACTAACTCTCTCTCTCTCTCGCTCTCTGTTTGTAGCGACACTAACTCTCTCTCCTCTCTCTCTCTCTGTTTGTAGCGACACTAACTCTCTCCTCTCTCTCTCGCTCTCTGTTTGTAGCGACACTAACTCTCTCTCTCTCGCTCTCTGTTTGTAGCGACACTAACTCTCTCTCTCTCTCGCTCTCTGTTTGTAGCGACACTAACTCTCTCTCCTCTCTCTCTCTCTGTTTGTAGCGACACTAACTCTCTCCTCTCTCTCTCGCTCTCTGTTTGTAGCGACACTAACTCTCTCCTCTCTCTCTCTCTCTCTCTCTCTGTTTGTAGCGACACTAACTCTCTTCTCTCTGTTTGTAGCTACACTAAGCCCAGCGCTGAGCTGCTGGAGTCTCGTCTGGGCAGTCAGAAGAGAGATGCTGCAAGCCTATCAGACGTCAGTGTACACATCGGCATGGGCGAGCTGCGCCGTTCCTCCCCCAAGCTGAGCCTATTGGACCGCGTTGTTAACTTCAGCCGCGCCTCCATCAACTCCCTCCAATCAAAGCACTCCCTGAACAGCATGGCCCTCAGCGAACCCGACAAACACTCATTGCTGGTGGGGGAGGCCCTCTGCGAGGAGGAGTTTGTCTGAGGCTAGGTTATGCTAATTTAAGCTTGACTAGGCTACGCTAAGCTAACTTAAGGTAATTGCCCCATCCATCTACACAGGTGCCCCCAGGGTGACATCTTTTGACTTGAAAAGCCTTTCTTTTGCCCCACACCGTCTGACTGACAGCGCGCACTCAATGGATGCCTGGGGGGCTTCATGTTCACTCTACCGCTGCCCTGGGTCTTTTGTCAATGGCCACTTGTACCCTCAGAGGATGGGGTCTTACACTGGGGTTTTTATAGGAGCTCTGACTCTTTGTCCAGGGTGTTAAGAGCTTCAGCTGAAAGACGATGCAGGTGTCATTAGGAAGACTGCACTGCAATCTTTTTCTATGTGCTTTATAATATGAAGGTTTGCAGAGACAATCTTTTGACATTTATCCAAAGACACCCTAAAATGGTGCCCCATATTAAAGTGTACTTAATGTGACAAAAAAACAGAAGTCCTTCTGAGGCAGCAGAAGTGTATTAAATATACTGTTGTATATTATGATTGTATAATTAAGCAATGAGGCCCGGGGAGGTGTGGTATAAGGCCAATATACCACGGTTAAGGGCTGTTCTTAGACACAACGCAATGTGGAGTGCCTGGACACAGTCCTTAGCCTTGGTATATTGGCCATATATCACAAACCCCCGAGGAGCCTTATTGCTATTATAAACTGGTTACCAATGTAATTAGAGCAGTAAAAATAAATGTTTTGTCATACCTGTGGTATATGGTCTGATATACCATGGCTGTCAGCCAATCAGAATTCAGGGCTCAAACCACCCATTTTGTAACGAGAGTATTTATATTAGTCTTATTTAAAAACAAAAACAATTACCACAGTACTTATTTGTACTTTGTCATATATTTTCCTTGGAAAACGAAGGAATGTTGTTGAGGATGTTTGTTTGTTATCCGTATGTTTCCAACAAACTTTGTTTTCTTGAATTAAGAAATATATATTGTATCATTTAAGAATGTGCTGTATAAACTCTAAGGATCTCTTACTGCAGAATACTTGTGTAACCATTTGTACCAGTAAACTTACTGAAGTGCCAATTGTATACTCAAAGTCCAACACATTCAAAGATAACGCTGTGCTCAGCAGGAGTCTGCAGCTGATTGGCTAGTCTGCTTTACCACAGTCTATTTATTGACAGAGTTTCTCACAGAATGAAGAATTGCATGTTAATTATGTAATTCATTTGGATTAGGAACACAGACCTGTGTGAAACAGCCAGTTATTGAATGTCAATTCTTCACTGTGAATGAAACAACCGATGTTACATGGTAGAAGTAATATGTGAGATGGGACATTTTGAAAACCAGGAAGACGTGGGTCAGTAACATCTGGGTTTCTGGGGCACTAGGAAGACTTGGGTCAGTAACATCTGGGTTTCTGGGGGGCACTAGGAAGACGTGGGTCAGTAACATCTGGGTTTCTGGGGGGGGCACCAGGAAGACGTGGGTCAGTAACATCTGGGTTTCTGGGGGGGGCACCAGGAAGGCGTGGGTCAGTAACATCTGGGTTTCTGGGAGGGGGCACTAGGAAGGCGTGGGTCAGTAACATCTGGGTTTTGGTAGATGACTGAAACGGAGTTCTAAGTTGATTTCCAAATATTCTAACTATATAGAGTTAGACTACATTGCTAGAGACACTATGAAACACCCAATGTAAAGCTAGCAGGACTAGAAGGATAGATTGTAAGTCCCTTCATTCATATTGTGGTCATGACTGATCATGCCAGAAGGCCTGCTTGTTAGTTGAACTGTCCAGTAGTGGCTTGTCATCTGTGTGTCATTCCTCTACATTGCTGTGCTTTTCAACGTGAATGATGTAATCATGCAACACAATGCAGACACCTACTGATTCCTCCACATTAGATGCCAGTTTCATTGTGCTCTGATATGCAGGCCATAGTGCCAGCCAGTACATGTATCTAGCCATGGTGGGGTGGGTGGGGTGGTTGTGTGTGTGGAAGGCAATAGTGTTTCCATATAGGTTGTCTGTATAATTATCTTGGAATAAACTGCTTTGGCGTTGTTCTTCTGTTTATTTTAATTTAAAAACACAGCATCATTCTGACCCATCAAATCCACTTGATTCACTTTATAAATGGTTAGAACATCCCTATTGCAGTAAAGTGGAAAAGGAATCTGCTGTGTCTAACCTTGACCAGTAGATGGCAGTAAGCAACCACAGGTTTTGCCTGTCTGGTTTGAATGAGAGATGAACAAAATGTTCAATTTACATACTTTATCATATGGAGACTGAATAAACCATGTGACCTGACCAGGGGAAACGCTAGTAAGGCTTCAGTCTTGCGCTCCAGGACGTTGACAGCATCCGATGTCACAGGAAGGCCAAGATCATCAAGGACCTCTGCCACCATAGCCTGTTCACCCCGCCACCATCTAGAAGGTAGAGACAGTACAGGTGCACGAAAGCTGGGAATGAGAGGCTGATAAACAGCTTCTGTCTCCAGGCCATCAGACTGTTAAACAGTCTCCACTAGCCGGCTACCACCCAGTACCTGCCCTGAACTTTAGAGACTGTTACTAGCCGGCTACCACCCGGTACTCTACCCTGAACCTTAGAGACGGTTACTGGCCGGCTACCACCCGGTACTCTACCCTGAACCTTAGAGACGGTTACTGGCCGGCTACCACCCGGTACTCTACCCTGAACTTTAGTCACTGTTACTAGCCTGCTACCACCCGGTACTCTACCCTGAACCAGAGACGGTTACTGGCCGGCTACCACCCGGTACTCAACCCTGCACCTTAGAGACTGCTGCCCTATAGACAGACACTGAACACGGGTCACTTTAATAATGTATACATCCGGTTTTACCCACTTGATATGTACACAGCATACAAAACATTATGATTGACCAGGTGAATCCAAGTGAAAGCTATGATCCTTTATTGATGTCAGTTGTTAAATCCACTTCAAATCAGTGTAGATGAAAGGGAGGAGACAGGTTAAAGAATTTGTAAGCCTTGAGACAACTGAGACATGGATTGAGTATGTCTGCCATTCAGAGGGTGAAGACAAAATATTTAAGTGCCTTTAAACGGGGTATGGTAGTAAGTGCCAGGTGCACCGGTTTGTGCCAAGAACTGAAACGCTGCTGGGTTTTTCACAACAGGTTCCCGTGTGTATCAAGAATGGTCCACCACCCAAAGGACATTAAGCCGACTTCACACAACTGTGGGAAGCATTAGAGTCAACATGGGCCAGCACCCGTGCTTTAGACACCTTGTAGAGTCCATGCCACGAAGAAATTAGGCTGTTTTGAGGAATTTTATTGCACCTGCGATAAAATCTTTAAATCTGTGTATACGACTCGATCTTTGACTTCATTTAGTAGTAAAAACAGAAACATTACAACCCTTTTGAGACTTCATTATTTTTTATTTCATCCAGTTAGTCTAGACATGACAACATCCCAAATATTCTGAAAAAAATAATAATTTAAAATATCATTATTCCAGAATACCCTTTTCCTAAAAATACCCATTTAATTTAGATGACTGTAAACTGTCATGACATAGTCCTCTTGAGTGTATTTGTATCACTTTGGCTAGATTGACATTGCAGCAGATTGACTTGGCAGATAGACTGAAGGCCTGTAAAACATTGATTGATATTTGCGTAAGACTTTTAATTTGTAGTAATTAAGGTTTGTTCGGGCAGGTTTGTGTGGCATTTCTTGGGGTTTGGTACATCAAGTTAAAGAGACACGAATACATTGTCTGCTGGTTGACAAATATTGTTATTAAGAATCCATTGTGCTTATCTCTCACTAATTGTTGCTTTTCAAAGTTACATTAATTGATTAATGAATGTGCTTCATCACATAAATAATTTATAGGACTTTAAGTTTGAAATACTGAGAATTAGAAATATGTAGTATCTCAGATCAACCATCAATTACAATATTCACAATATAGCATTCACAGATTTACATATGAAAAACATCAAACAATGAATAGATGCTGAGACTGTGATTCAATCCTAGGCACGTTATAGAGCAGACCACTTTGACGTCATTTACAGCGTTTACCGTCAGCGTATACCGTCAGCGTATACCGTCAGCGTATACCGTCAGCGTTTACCGTCAGCGTATACCGTCAGCGTTTACCGTCAGCGTTTACCGTCAGCGTTTACCGTTTGAACGTCAGAGAAATTGCCTTTTAAAAGGTGCAGTGTCTGTCCAATGCACTGCTCTTACAACCAGCCTTGGATTGAATCACTGCCTCGGTTTGAATTAAATCTGCCGATGCTACATTTAACTACTGAAATACACTGAAACATTATCCATCGCTCAAAGCCTCTTCCTAAAATCTGGAAGAACAACTTCTATAGCAGGATTCTCTGTGAAAATACTTATATAGAAACCATATAAGTCAATACTGGTAGATATATTTTTCATACTTAAAACATTTAAAAACACCTTATACAGAAATCACATGATGCGATGAAAACGGAGGACACTATTATCAACCAAACAGAATGTTCACAATAATTATTTTAAACACTTTTAAAGGATTACTTCCATTTACTTCTTAGACATAAAAAATAGCAATCTGTCTATTGTGTGTTTTTTTTTAAGGTACTCGTAGCGCTATTATCCAGAGTTCCTTTTGTCGGACAGTACTGGACCCCCAGCCTACCTGTAGTTTTTGCTGCTGTTATTGTAGTCCCGAGTTTAACACCATAACAGTGCATTTGAGTGAATCTTTCAGCAGGTCAATCATTCACTATTCCTCAAATTCTTTTGTCATATAGATTTTAAATTAGGGATTGCCAAAACGTGCACAAGACATGCTGCGCTTTTTTCTAGCCTGAGAGATGGTCTAGCTAGCCTGAGAGATGGTCTAGCTAGCCTGAGAGATGGTCTAGCTAGCCTGAGAGATGGTCTAGCTAGCCTGAGACAGCAGCAGAGGAGCACAAGAAAAACCAACTGACCCTCATCTCTTTGGCACATGGTTCAGCAAGGTGCGTTGTCTCGTGACTGGGTCGCTATTCGGGACCGCAAGGTTTTTCTCTTCATCAAGAAACAACACTTCACAACGCTGTGCCACACCTTGAAATGGATCGCTACTTTCATTTCAAGGCAAGACGGCATGGCGGATTCTGCTTTAGGGAGACCCCCTCCCTCCCCCAGATACTGTATCAAACTATACGTTGTTTTTAACAAAAAATGTAAAGATTTGTCATTGTTTTGAAACACAGATGCAGCGGATGCCATCCTGAAAGCAGTGTAGGCTGCTGAGGGGAGAACGGCTCATAATAACGGCCTGTACGGAGCAAATGGAATGGCATCAAACACCTGGAAACCATGGAAACCACGTGTTTGACGCATTTGATACCATTCCACTGATTCCGCTCCTGTCATTAACACGAGCCTGTCCCTCCCCAATTAAAGTGCCACCAACCTCCTGTGCCTGAAGTGACGATACAGACAGACTAGTTGACTGTCTGAAAAACACCTGCCGTATTATCACACCAATGAGGAGTGGTTTGTTCATGCATGGTTTGGGAAGCAGAATAGATAGTCTGGAATAAACATCAATTATATGAAGATATTGCATCAAAAGCACCAGTAATATACACAAATGGTTATTGTAGACCATTAAAAGATCTCACACTGTTAAGGGGCGTAAACCCTGGTCATGGAACCAATGTAGACACCATCCAAAATGGCACCCTATTCCCTACATAGTGCACTATTTTTGACTAGAGCCCTATGAGAATAGGATGCCATTTGGGACGCACACCTGGCAAAGTTCACTCATTTGGCAAATATGAATTCATTAAAATGCACTGTATGTCATATTGTTATTCTCTGAAATGATTTGTTGAGGTCTCACAAACCGCTGTTGAGATTTGGCAAATAAATTAACTTCATTTTGGAGTAGGCATCATAGTTCGATTAAGACTGACTAATATTGATTACTGCTATTGTTATAAATACAGGAATACAGACCCTGTTATTTTTTCCTGGATCTCCACTGAACACAAACATCTGTTTTGAATATGAAAATGTTTTGGCAGAAAAAATACAATCGACAGAAAAGTCAACTATTAAAAAAAACTGCATGGGAATAGAAAAACAACAATCACCTCCTTTCACTGAACACAGACCCAACTATAAACCACCATCATCACAGTGCCAGAATAACAACGAGACCAATTTCTTCTGCAATTGAAAATAAATCACACATAGCAGCAAACAAAGCAAACACAAAGAGAGAGTGACGGAGAGAAGGTGACGGAGAGAGGGTGACGGAGAGAGGGTGACGGAGAGAGTGTGACGGAGAGAGTGTGACGGAGAGAGGGTGACGGAGAGAGTGTGACGGAGAGAGTGTGACGGAGAGAGTGTGACGGAGAGAGGATGACGGAGAGAGGATGACGGAGAGAGTGTGACGGAGAGAGGGTGACGGAGAGAGGGTGACGGAGAGAGGGTGACGGAGAGAGTGTGACGGAGAGAGGTGACGGAGAGAGGGTGACGAGAGAGAGTGACGGAGAGAGGGTGACGGAGAGAGGTGACGGAGAGAGGTGACGGAGAGAGGGTGACGGAGAGAGGGTGACGGAGAGAGTGACGGAGAGAGGGTGACGGAGAGAGGGTGACGGAGAGAGTGTGACGGAGAGAGTGACGGAGAGGATGACGGAGAGAGGATGACGAGAGAGAACGGAGAGAGGGTGACGGAGAGAGGGTGACGGAGAGAGGGTGACGGAGAGAGTGTGACGGAGAAAGTGTGACGAGAGAGAGGGTGACGGGAGAGAGTGTGAGAGAGGGTGACTGGAGAGGGTGACGGAGAGAGTGTGACGGGAGAGAGGGTGACGGAGAAGTGTGACGGAAGGAGAGAGTGTGACGGAGAGAGTGTGACGGAGAGAGGGTGACGGAGAGAGGGTGCGGAGAGAGGGTGACGTAAGAGAGTGTGACGGAGAGAGGATGACGGAGAGAGGGTGACGGAGAGAAGGTGACGGAGAGAGGGTGACGGAGAGAGGGTGACGGAGAGAGGGTGACAGAAAGGGTGACGGAGAGAGGGTACGGAGAGAGGGTGAACGGAGAGAGGGTGCGGAGAGAGGGTGACGGAAGAGGATGACGGAGAAAGAGGGTGAAGAGGGTTATGAGAGATGGTGACTGGAGAGAGGGTGACAGGAAAGTGACGGAGAGGGGTGACGGAAAGGGTGAGAGAAGGTGACGGAGAGAGGGTGACGGAGAGAGGATGACGGAGAGAGGGTGACGGAGAGAGGGTTACGGGAGAGATGGTGACGGAGAGATGGTGACGGAGAGAGGGTGATGGAGAGAGGGTGACGGAGAGAGGGTGACAGAGAGGGTGACGGAGAGAGGGTGACGGAGAGAGGGTGACGGAGAGAGTGTGATGGAGAGAGGGTGACGGGAGAGGGTGATGGAGAGGGTGACAGAGAGAGGGTGAAGGGAGGAGGAAACAAGGGACTCTGTCTGTGGAGAGGAGGAGAAAAAGTAGGGCAGTTGAGGATGAGAAGCAAAACTTAACTTTGGCAGAATGAGGAAGAGGGTTGGCGGTGGGTTGGGGTTGGTGTCTGGGTTGGTGTCTGGGTTGGTGTCTGGGTTGGTGTCTGGGTTGGTGTCTGGGTTGGTGTCTGCCACCAGTACAGATGGTGAGAGGGTAGTATGGTAGTGCCAGGAGGGTTGGTGGTGTCTGGGTTGGTGTCTGCCACCAGTACAGATGGTGAGAGGTAGTATGGTAGTGCCAGGAGGGTTGGTGGTGTCTGGGTTGGTGTCTGGGTTGGTGTCTGGGTTGGTGTCTGCCACCAGTACAGATGGTGGGTAGTATGGTAGTGCCAGGAGGGTTGGTGGTGTCTGGGTTGGTGTCTGCCACCAGTACAGATGGTGAGAGGGTAGTATGGTAGTGCCAGGAGTGGTGTCTGGGTTGGTGTCTGGGTTGGTGTCTGGGTTGGTGTCTGGGTTGGTGTCTGCCACCAGTACAGATGGTGAGAGGGTAGTATGGTAGTGCCAGGAGGGTTGGTGGTGTCTGCCACCAGTACAGATGGTGAGAGGGTAGTATGGTAGTGCCAGGAGGGTTGGTGGTGTCTGCCACCAGTACAGATGGTGTGAGGAGAGTATGGTAGTGGGTTGGTGGTGTCTGGGTTGGTGTCTGCCACCAGTACAGATGGTGAGAGGGTAGTATGGTAGTGCCAGGAGGGTTGTTGGTGAGCTGGACACTCATAGTCCTTTGTTGAAGTAGATCCTCTCCACCCCGGGGTGGCTCGCACGGATCTTCTCCTGAAGCTCTGGCTCCAATCGGCTTACTGACATAGAGCTAAAAAAGAGAGAGAGAGAGAGAGAGAGAGAAAGAGAGCGAGAGAGAGAGAGAGAGAGAGAGAGAGAAGAGAACACATATTATTGCTGTGATACTGATCAACACAGCTGATCAACACAGCTAGCAATGACGATTCACTCACCTCTTCTGGGGAACAGTGCACAGCATAGCGGAGTGGCAAACACCAGGCTGAAAGACAAGCAACACATTATTATATAGCGCTAGAGACTGTAGATTAGATACCATAGCTATAATGCTTGTTGCTTAAAAACATGTTTAAAACATGCTCGTCAC
>NC_056449.1:36073823-36178841 GCF_018296145.1 Oncorhynchus tshawytscha
CTCTTCTTGCTCTCTTGCTCTCTCTCGCTCTCTCTCTATATATTTCCCTCCCTAGCTCTGATTTAAGTGGCCAAAGCTTTTAAACCACATTGACATTTCAGCAAAAGGTCAAATCTTCACATTTCCATCTCAGAGACAGAATCAGAAATTATATGTTGGATGTTAGTCTGTGCTCCTTCTCTGTGGTCATTAAAGATCTCCTGGCCCTCAGAGGGGAGAGGAAGAGGAAGAGAGAGGGAGAGAGTGGGAGACAGGGAGACAGAGAGAGAGAGACAGACAGAGAGAGAGAGAGACAGAGACAGAGACAGAGACAGAGACAGACAGACAGACAGACAGACAGACAGACAGACAGACAGACAGACAGACAGACAGACAGACAGACAGACAGACAGACAGACAGACAGACAGACAGACAGACAGACAGACAGACAGACAGACAGACAGACAGACAGACAGAGGAAGTGGAGCCCCTTCATAACATCCTGTCTATCTAATCATCCCTCTGCTTCAAATAGCCTGAGATGAAATTACTCATCAGCGCTTAACTCTAGGCAAGTGTGTGTGTGTGAGGGGGGGTCAGACATTCTGCCATGACACTCTCAGGTGGGGCGATATATTGATGATGGATGGGAGGAATTACCCCTAGAACAATATTAAACCTGCTTGCAGGAGGAATTACCCCTTGAACAATATTAAACCTGCTTGTAGGAGGAATTACCCCTTGAACAATATTAAACCTGCTTGTAGGAGGAATTACCCCCTAGAACAATATTAAACCTGAACAATATTAACAGGAGGAATTACCCCTTGAACAATATTAAACCTGCTTGTAGGAGGAATTACCCCTAGAACAATATTAAACCTGCTTGCAGGAGGAATTACCCCCTAGAACAATATTAAACCTGCTTGCAGGAGGAATTACCCCCTAGAACAATATTAAACCTGCTAACAGGAGGAATTACCCCCTAGAACAATATTAAACCTGCTAACAGGAGGAATTACCCCCTAGAACAATATTAAACCTGCTAACAGGAGGAATTACCCCCTAGAACAATATTAAACCTGCTTACAGGAGATCTAATCAAAGTTGTAATACACAAATAAGGGTCAAAGGCATGATCACAGTTATCATATTCAACCCTCGTAGGAAATAAAAAGCACCGCGTGTGTTTGTAATGAACTATCTATACCCCCGTAATACAGTGTAATACACTGACTAACCGATGTCCAGAGTGGGCAGATTATCACCTCAATATTTTCGCAACCTTTGCATCCTCCAGGCCAGAAGAAGACTCTTCAGTCTCTATAAACAGACTCATCCAGGCCAGTAGAAGAGTCTTCAGTCTCTATAAACAGTCTCATCCAGGCCAGAAGAAGACTCTTCAGTCTCTATAAACAGTCTCATCCAGGCCAGAAGAAGACTCTTCAGTCTCTATAAACAGTCTCATCCAGGCCAGTAGGAGAGTCTTCAGTCTCTATAAACAGTCTCATCCAGGCCAGAAGAAGAGTCTTCAGTCTCTATAAACAGTCTCATCCAGGCCAGTAGAAGAGTCTTCAGTCTCTATAAACAGTCTCATCCAGGCCAGTAGAAGAGTCTTCAGTCTCTATAAACAGGTTCCTCCAGTCATTTACATCCAGAGAGGATGAATGTAATGGAAGCACACCGTCCTGGTAATGAATGCTGCTGTGAAATCACATGCGAGTCAACTACACAGCACTGTGGCTGGACAGGACACTTGTCCCCTCCCTGACATTATAAATAAATGCTGTGAGTGGCACAGCGGTCTGAGGCACTGCATCTCAGTGCTCAAATCAAATCAAATCAAATGTTATTTGTCACATACACATGGTTAGCAGATGTTAATGCGAGTGTAGTGAAATGCTTGTGCTTCTAGTTCCGACAATGCAGTAATGACCAACAAGTAATCTAACTAACAATTCCAAAACGACTGTCTTATACACAGTGTAAGGGGATAAAGAATATGTACATAAGGATATATGAATGAGTGATGGTACAGAGCAGCATAGGCAAGATGCAGTAGATGGTATCGAGTACAGTATATACATATGAGATGAGTATGTAAACAAAGTGGCATAGTTAAAGTGGCTAGTGATACATGTATTACATAAGGATGCAGTAGATGATATAGAGTACAGTATATACGTATGCATATGAGATGAATAATGTAGGGTAAGTAACATTATATAAGGTAGCATCACTACGATCCCGGGCTGTATCACAACCGGCCGTGATCGGGAGTCCCATAGAATGGCGCACAATTGGCCCAGCGTCGTCCAGGTTAGGGGAGGGTTTGGCTGGGGTAGGCCGTCATTGTAAAATAAGAATTTGTTCTTAACTGACTTGCCTAGAAGGTTAAAGGTTAAATCACAATCTAAAAAAAAATAGAAATCCACCCTAAACAACAACAACAGAATCTTCTATGGTTCCATTTAATTCCTAAACATTCCAAAAAGTTGTCCCCTCCCCTCTGGGAGTCAACAAGGATAGAATGAAGGGAGTAACTTTCTGAAATGAATTGCAGCGTACAAATAACAGCCTACAAATAACAGCCTACAAATAACAGCCTACAAATAACAGCCTACAAATAACAGCCAACTCTGTAATGTGTTTTCCAGGCGGTGTGTGTGTCCGCACTGGACTGGAGGAAACCTGGCACCATCCCTACGGTGAAGCATGGTGGTGGCAGCATCATGTCTGGAGGAAACCTGGCACCATCCCTACGGTGAAGCATGGTGGTGGCAGCATCATGTCTGGAGGAAACCTGGCACCATCCCTACGGTGAAGCATGGTGGTGGCAGCATCATGTCTGGAGGAAACCTGGCACCATCCCTACGGTGAAGCATGGTGGTGGCAGCATCATGTCTGGAGGAAACCTGGCACCATCCCTACGGTGAAGCATGGTGGTGGCAGCATCATGTCTGGAGGAAACCTGGCACCATCCCTACGGTGAAGCATGGTGGTGGCAGCATCATGTCTGGAGGAAACCTGGCACCATCCCTACGGTGAAGCATGGTGGTGGCAGCATCATGTCTGGAGGAAACCTGGCACCATCCCTACGGTGAAGCATGGTGGTGGCAGCATCATGCCGTGGGGATGTTTCTCAGCAGCAGGGACTGGGAGACTAGTTAGGATCGAGGGAAAGATGAATGGAGAAAAGTACAGAGATGCTTGATAAAAACCTGCTCCAGAGCGCTCAGGACATCAGACTCAATGCGAAGGTTCACCTTCCAACAGGACAACGACCCTAAGCACACAGCTAAGACAACGCAGGAGTGGCTTCTGGACAAGTCTTTGAATGTCCTTGAGTGACCCAGCCAGAGCCCGGACTGAAAATAGCTGTGCAGCGACGCACCCCATCCAACCTGACAGAGCTTAAGAGTATCTGCAGAGAAGAATGGGGGAAACTTCCCAAATACAGGTGTGCCAAACTTGTAGCGTCTCATACCCAAGAAGACTTGAGGCTGTAGTCGCTGCCAAAGGTGCTTCAACAAAGTACTGAGTAGAGCGTCTGAATACTGTAAATGTGATATTTCAGTATAATATTTGTCATACATTTGCTAAAATGTCTAAAAACATGTTTTTGCTTTGTCATTATGAGGTATTGTGTGTAGATTGATGAGGGAAAAAATTATATTACATTTTAGAATAAGGCTGTAACGTATTAACAACAAATGAAGGGGTTCTGAATGCACAGAGACCTTAATAACAGTAATGCAGGGCCGCATTTCATTGGTTACATTAGAATATGGATATGTCTACATTTCTCTGTGGAGATACAGGGGTGTGTTTGGGCTCAGCCTCTCTTCTATCTCTGAGTCGAGCCCCTGAACGAGCTTCATATTCACAGTCTTGACACACACACACACTAGCGGGCATGCAGGAAGGCACGCGTGCACGCACACACACACACACACACACACACAGCTCAGAGCACACAGAGCTCAGAACGAGAGCCATATTCACAGTGCTCACAACGCTCTGATTTACATCAAAGGGGGGCATATTTTATACTGTCCTACTTCCCCTCCACCACCACCACCCCCACCATCACCACACACTCTCTCTCTCTCTCTCTCTCTCTCTTTCTCCCAGGTACACATACCGTGTGCTGGGCCCCCTACGCCCTCGTACGGGCCAGGCATCTGGAGCGGCTGGAACCCCCCATCAGGGAACAGTGGATTAGGGAGTGGAGGGGTCTCAGGGGAGGGAGCACATGGGGCGGGGGCAGGAACAGACCCAGGAACAGGCGCCTCTGGGCCAGAGTCCCCCGACAAAATGTGATGTCACAAAAGTGACTTTACGATGAACTTCATCTCCAAGAGATCTCTGAACCCCTTTCGATCTTGAGAACCTGGGAGTTTGTGTGGGAACCTGGGGATCCTGGGGGAACCTGGGGGATCCTGGGGAACCTGGGGGATCCTGGGGTAACCTGGGGGATCCTGGGGTAACCTGGGGGATCCTGAGGGAACCTGGGGGATCCACGCACAGGAGCAATGACGCACAGGAGCAAAACACGCACAGGAGCAATGAATAATTAACTATATTTATTACAATGCCACTATACTGTGGACACTATATTGGCTCATATCTGGATGTGTGTTCCAGTGTGCAATAACGATGATGCATGAAGTAATGTCCAAAAAGCGGTATTTTTCTAACGACTCAAAGTGTCACCGCTTGTCTCTGTCTTCTGGTGTCAGATGTTGTGTCAAGTTTCCTTTGTAATGGAATACTAAAATATAGCACAGGCAGAGAGGCCCCACTCTCCTCTCTCCACTTCCCCCTTAAAACAAGAGGCACCCCTCTCCTCTCTCCACTTCCCCTTGAAACAGGAGGCACCCCTCTCCTCTCTCCACTTCCCCTTAAAACAAAGGAGAGGCACCACTCTCCTCACTTCCCCTTGAAACAGGAGGCACCACTCTCCTCTCCTCTCTTCCCCTTGAAACAGGAGGCACCCCTCTCCTCTCCTCACTTCCCCTTGAAACAGGAGGCACCACTCTCCTCACTTCCCCTTGAAACAGCAGGCACCACTCTCCTCTCCTCACTTCCCCTTGAAACAGGAGGCACCACTCTCCTCTCCTCACTTCCCCTTGAAACAGGAGGCACCACTCTCCTCTCCTCACTTCCCCTTGAAACAGGAGGCACCACGCTCCTCTCCTCACTTCCCCTTGAAACAGGAGGCACCACTCTCCTCTCTTCCCCTTGAAACAGGAGGCACCACTCTCCTCTCCTCACTTCCCCTTGAAACAGGAGGCACCCCTCTCTCCTCACTTCCCTCACTTCCCCTTGAAACAGGAGGCACCCCTCCTCTCCTCACTTCCCCTTGAAACAGGAGGCACCCCTCTCCTCTTCCCCTCACTTCCCTTCCCCTTGAAACAGGAGGCACCCCCTCTCCTCACTTCACTTCCCCTTGAAACAGGAGGCACCACTCTCCTTTCCTCACTTCCCCTTAAAACAGGAGGCACCACTCTCCTCTCCTCTCTTCCCCTTGAAACAGGAGGCACCACTCTCCTCTCCTCAATTCCCCTTGAAACAGGAGGCCCCCTCTCCTCTCCTCACTTCCCCTTGAAACAGGAGGCCCCCCTCTCCTCTCCTCACTTCCCCTTGAAACAGGAGGCACCCCTCTCCTCTCCTCAGTTCCCTTTAGAACAAGCCTCCGTATGAAACACAGTAGCCTGTTACTCTACTCACTAGTAACCCAATCAGTCTCGCCTTCATTTCCCCACCCTGCACCTCCCACCCCACCCTTACGCCCATCTCCAAAAACCCAACCTACACTTTTCCAGAACAATGCACTTAGTATGTTTTATTTCAAATTAACCTGCATCACCTAGGTTGCGTAATTTATGGCACCCTATTCCCTATATAGTGGTCCCTGGTCAAAAGTAGTGCACTGTATAGGTGATAGGGAGCCATTTGGGACACAGTCTGACCTAGACACCTGAGAGTAATTTTCTCAATGGACGGACGCTCCAAATCCTCTTCACCTCTCGCTCTGTGGCCTCTGATGCACACAGTCACATCATACCTTAACTTACGTGTCCCTGTCCAACTCCCAAGCTACCCGTTGTGACGTAGTTGGTACACTGCAGATGGTGCATCGAGTAGCGGCATTTTCAGGCCATGGATTTTTTTTTTTTTTTCCAAATGGCACCCTACTCCCTACATAGTGCACTACTTTTGACCAGGGCCCAATCTGGTCATAAGGGGAATAGGTTGACATTTGGAACACAGTTCCGGTGTCTAGATTCGTAACATTTAGAACAGTTATGCATGAAGGTGTCAGGAAGAAAACAACGAACAGAGATTGAAATAAGGCCTGTCTGAGATTCCTCCATCTTTTCCTCATTAAATGTGTCTCTTTTTTTAATGGTTCAACGTCAATAAATGTATATATTTGATTGATTTAAGGTAAGTTATTTTACAGGTAGCCTAGGGGTTAGAGCGTTGGGCCAGTAACTGAACGTTTGCTAGATTGAACCCCTGAGCTGCCAAGGTACAAATCTGTCATTCTGCCCCTGAACAGGCAGTTAACCCACTGTTCCTAGGCCGTCATTGTAAATAATAATTTGTTCTTAACTGACCTCCCTAGTTAAATAAAGGTACAATAAATAAATAAATAGACCCACATAAAATGTATTAATCAAAGAAAGAGAAACGTCATGGGAAGGAACATATTAATGGTAAAGTTCATGTTGTGCATTTGTTTAATTCAAGTGTGTTCTCAACAGGCTTCTGGTGAGAAGGTCTAGCTGTGATTCCATTGGTCAAATGCGTTTTTATAGTACTACCACTCTACCGCCTCCTTCTTCTTAGAACATCTCTGCTCTCTAGTGGCTGATGTGGGAACTGCAATAAGGTCATTTGAGAATTGGAACAATGTCATTGAAGTGATATCTCATGTTTACTGATGAGGGTGATACCGTATGTAGCCCACAAACAACCCACACCATGATTCAATCATTGACAGTGTTGTGCATGGAGGCCGTTGGCATGGTAAAACTGACAAACATGAAATGTCTGATTAGAGGGCATTTGGTGCCATATGTTTACTACAACTGCATTGACTAACCCGTAGCCCAGGACATTAACTCTGTATAGGTACCCCCTGTATATAGCCCAGCCAGAATGGCCTGACCCCTCCACCCAGATCATTACCAGGCAGGCTGGCTTACCCCCTCCTCCCAGATCATTACCAAACTGACTGGCCTTACCCCCTCCTCCCAGATCATTACCAGGCAGGCTGGCTTACCCCCTCTTCCCAGATCATTACCAAACTGACTGGCCTTACCCCCTCCTCCCAGATCATTCCCAGATCATTACCAAACTGACTGGCCTTACCCCCTCCTCCCAGATCATTACCCCTACCCCCCTTCCCAGATCATTACCAGGCTGGCTGGCCTCTGGCCTTACCCCCTCCTCCCAGATCATTACCAGATCATTACCAAACTGGCTTCCTGGCCTTACCCCTCCCCCTCAGATCATTACCAAACCCCTTACCCCCCCTCCCAGAGCCCTCCCCCAGATCGTTACCATCACCCTCCTCCCAGATCATTACCAGGCTTCCTGGCCTCAGCCCCTCCCCCAGATCATTACCAGGCAGGCTTGCCTGACCTCTCCTCCCAGATCATTACCAGGCTTGCTGGCCTGACCCTCCTCCCAGATCATTACCAGGCTGGCTGGCCTCACCCCTCCTCCCAGATCATTACCAGGCTGGCTGGCCTCACCCCCTCCTCCTAGATCATTACCAGGCTGGCTGGCCTCACCCCTCCTCCCAGATCATTACCAGGCTGGCTGGCCTCACCCCTCCTCCCAGATCATTACCAGGCTGGCTGGCCTCACCCCTCCTCCCAGATCACCCCCTCCAGATCATTACCAGGCTGGCTGGCCTCACCCCTCCTCCCAGATCACCCCCTCCAGATCATTACCAGGCTGGCTAGCCTCACCCCCTCCTCCAGGCTGGCCTCACTATAGAGGTCATCAAGCAGAGACTGGAGAACAGGTGTTGTGCTGTGACACTAACTTACATACAGTAGTATTCCTGAAACCCAGACTGCAGGACATAACACATAACAGGAAGAGGTTCAGTTATACATCAGCATCTCCATGAGGCTTTGTTATTGAGAACTGGGGTGATATTGAATAGGACTTTTCAATACATTTTCCAGTCATAAACCTGGAACGACAAAATTTGGAAGGTAATCCATGTTAACAACCTGTTTTGTATAATGACATTTAGGAGAAACTACTTATCATTCCTTTGCCCTTTCCTGTCGTTTCTCCTGGAAAGATAAGACAAAATTAATCACAGAATCCACAGACGGAAAAACAAATAACATTGTGTGTTTAAAAATAAAGACAAGAAGCACTATTCAATCTGAACGCTGAATGAAGCATTACAGATTCCGCACAATTGAAATGTAAAGGTCATTTCCGATTGAGCCGACATATACACTGTTTACCGTGAATGTTTACAGTGAATGTTTACAGTGAATGTTTACAGTGAATGTTTACCGTGAATGTTTACCGTGAATGTTTACCGTGAATGTTTACGTGAATATTTACCGTGAATATTTACCGTGAATGTTTACAGTGAATGTTTGCCGTGAATGTTTACAGTGAATGTTTACGTGAATGTTTACCGTGAATGTTTACCGTGAATGTTTACCGTGAATGTTTACAGTGAATGTTTACCGTGAATGTTTACCGTGAATGTTTACCGTGAATGTTTACAGTGAATGTTTACAGTGAATGTTTACCGTGAATGTTTACAGTGAATGTTTACCGTGAATGTTTTTGTTTACCGTGAATGTTTACCGTGAATGTTTACCGTGAATGCCGTCTCCGCTAAAAGAGGGAACATTGCCTTTTGAATTTCAATCACGTTGTAAATCTGAACTTGTGCGATACGGATTGAATGTCCTGGAACAGACAGACCCGTTACAGTTCAGTTAAAGGACTTCCTCTTCTGATAGTCTTGAACATCTCTCTCTGTCGTCTAGGAGAGCATTATGCCAGGACCCATACAATAGACATACAATCACATATAGAAGTTCCTGTCAATAGGTCTCTGTAGGTCTCTCTCTCTCCATCTCTCTGTCTCTACCAGGTAGGCATCATAACAGGGTACCACATGCGTCCCAGGTGCTTGGACACCTCTGTGTGTATCTGTTCTATGTCACTATAATCATCATCAGGCACCTGGACCTCCTCCATGATGGACATCTGAGTTAATCTCTTCCCACACATCTTCACAAAATCCACGAAGCCTCTACAGGTGACCTCACACTAGCCCAGACCAATGGTTGACAGGCTCTTACAGCGCTCAGCAATCCTGAACTGCTCCTCATCCAATGGCTGCAGCTCGTTGGCACAGACCACAAGCTCCTCTAGACGAGGGTTTGCAGCCCAAGACGACCCAGCATCGCTGTAAATTGAATGATGTGAATTTTCATTTTTGGGGGGATAAATTACATGAACTAAAATGCTAGAGAATAACTCTTCAAATCAAATTGTATTTGTCACATGAGCCAAATACAACAGTTTTTTTTAGGGGGAGGAAATGCTTCCTTACAATCCCTTAACCAACAATGAAGTTGTCACGACGATGAAGTGGTCCTCTCCTTGTTCGGGCGGCCCTCGGCGTCGCCGGTAATCTAGCCATCATCGATCCACTTTTAATTTTCCATGTGTTTTGTCTTGTTTTTCCTCACACCTGGTTTTCATTTCCCTCATTACTTGTTGTGTATTTAACCCTCTGTTCCCCCCATGTCTTTGTGTGGGATTGTTTATTGTAGTGCTTGTGCACGTTCCCCGTGAGCGCAAGACGGGATATTTTTGTGCCTATTTATCTTTTTGTTCTGGATGCGGTTGGTTTTGCTTAATAAATCTCCGGTTATCACCCAGTTCTGCTCTCCTGCGCCTGACTTCTCTGCCGCCCATTACGCACCCGCTACAGCAGTTTTAAGAAAAACAAGTGTTAAGTAAAAAATAGATCATTAAAAAGTGTAAAAAAACAAATAATTCAAGAGCAGCAGTAAAATAACAGTAGCGAGGCTTTATACAAGGGGCACCGGTTAGTCTAGGTAATTGAGGTAATATGTACATGTAGGTAGCGTTAAGCAACACGAACGTTTAGCAACACGAATGTTTAGCAACACGAGCGTACTAAATGGGTCAAAGCGCCTCCCGAGTGGCACAGGGGTCTAAGGGATTGCAGTGCTTGAGGCGCCACTACAGATCCAGGTTCGATCCCGGGCTGTGTCGCAGCCGGCCGAGACCGGGAGACCTATTAGGCAACGTACAATTGTCCCAGCGTCCTCCGGGTTAGGAGAGGGTTTAGGCCGGGATGTCCTTGTCCCATCTCACTCTAGCAACTCCTGTTTATTTTATTTTATTTCTTTTTATTTCACATTTATTTAACCAGGTAGGCCAGTTGAGAACAAGTTTGCATTTACAACTTCGACCTGGACAAGGTAAAACAAAGCAGTGCGACAAACTCAAACACAGAGTTACACATAAACAAAGGTACAGTCAATAACACAATAGAAAAATCTATGTACAGTGTGTGCAAATGTAGAAGAGTAGGGAGGTAAGGCAATAAATAGGCCTATAGGCATTAACACTGGAGTGATGGATGTGCAGATGATGTGCAAGTAGAGATACTGGGGTGCAAAAGAGCAAGAGGGTAAGAAATAATATGGGGATGAGGTAGTTGGGTGTGCTAATTACAGATTGGCTATGTACAGGTACAGTGATCGGTAAGCTGCTCTGACAGCTGATGCTTAAAATTAGAGAGGGAGATATAAGACTCCAGCTTCAGTGATTTTTGCAATTCATTCCAGTCAATGGCAGCAGAGAACTGTAAGGAAAGGCGGCCAAAGGGAGTGTTGGCTTTGGGGATGACCAGTGAAATATACAGTGCCTTGCGAAAGTATTCGGCCCCCTTGAACTTTGCGACCTTTTGCCACATTTCAGGCTTCAAACATAAAGATATAAAACTGTATTTTTTTGTGAAGAAACAAGTGGGACACAATCATGAAGTGGAACGACATTTATTGGATATTTCAAACTTTTTTAACAAATCAAAAACTGAAAAATTGGGCGTGCAAAATTATTCAGCCCCCTTAAGTTAATACTTTGTAGCGTCACCTTTTGCTGCGATTACAGCTGTAAGTCGCTTGGGGTATGTCTCTATCAGTGATGAGGGTGATGAGCTGTGTTGCTTTTACGCCAAACATAACGTTTTGCATTGTTGCCAAAAAGTTCAATTTTGGTTTCATCTGACCAGAGCACCTTCTTCCACATGTTTGGTGTGTCTCCCAGGTGGCTTGTGGCAAACTTTAAACAACACTTTTTATGGATATCTTTAAGAAATGGCTTTCTTCTTGCCACTCTTCCATAAAGGCCAGATTTGTGCAATTACGACTGATTGTTGTCCTATGGACAGAGTCTCCCACCTCAGCTGTAGATCTCTGCAGTTCATCCAGAGTGATCATGGGCCTCTTGGCTGCATCTCTGATCAGTCTTCTCCTTGTATGAGCTGAAAGTTTAGAGGGACGGCCAGGTCTTGGTAGATTTGCAGTGGTCTGATACTCCTTCCATTTCAATATTATCGCTTGCACAGTGCTCCTTGGGATGTTTAAAGCTTGGGAAATCTTTTTGTATCCAAATCCGGCTTCACAACAGTATCTCGGACCTGCCTGGTGTGTTCCTTGTTCTTCATGATGCTCTCTGCGCTTTTAACGGACCTCTGAGACTATCACAGTGCAGGTGCATTTATACGGAGACTTGATTACACACAGGTGGATTGTATTTATCATCATTAGTCATTTAGGTCAACATTGGATCATTCAGAGATCCTCACTGAACTTCTGGAGAGAGTTTGCTGCACTGAAAGTAAAGGGGCTGAATAATTTTGCACGCCCAATTTTTCAGTTTTTGATTTGTTAAAAAAGTTTGAAATATCCAATAAATGTCGTTCCACTTCATGATTGTGTCCCACTTGTTGTTGATTCTTCACAAAAAAATACAGTTTTATATCTTTATGGTTGAAGCCTGAAATGTGGCAAAAGGTCGCAAAGTTCAAGGGGGCCGAATACTTTCGCAAGGCACTGTACATGCTGGAGCACCTGCTACGGGTGGTTGTTGCTATGGTGACTAGTGAGCTGAGATAAGGAAGGGCATTACCTTGCATAGACTTATAGATGACCTGGAGCCATGTGGGTTAAGCAACAAATATGTAGTGAGGGCCAGCCAAGAAGAGAGTACAGGTCGCAGTGGTGGATAGTATATGGGGTTTAGTAACGAAACGAATGGCACTGTGATAGACTTGTTAAAAACCCTTACAACATGGGCTGTATCCTTCACTTCATTAGAATCCATCATTAAATGGTCAGGAAGGCCAGAGGAGACATTAGAACCTGACACTGATTGGATTAGCTTCCAGAACTTGGTAGGATTGTTTAGGTTCTCTGTGACATTTAGATAGAAATCTGATTTGGACTTCCTGATCAACCCTCTACATTTGTTTCTTAGGGCTCTGAAGGAGGCCCAGTCAACAGGAGCATTTGTATGTCTAGCTTGAGCCCAAGATACATTTCTCTTAGTAATTAATTATGCCAAGTTATCTGAAAACCAGGGATTGTCCCAACCACTGATTCTAAATGTCTTCACAGGGGCATGTTTATCACAAATGGACACACATTTCATATAAAATAGTCCCAGGCAGTGTCAACATGAGGAATCAGACGTACTCTGTCTATATTATGGTACAGATCATGTAAGAACGCTCGCTCATCAAACTGTCTGAAATGGGTTTTTTTTTAAATGTAATTGGAGTTTTGGTCATTTTTGTATTTCTAACACAAACAACCACACAGTGATCACTGACAGAGGAGAGGACCAATAGCAGCTCATCGCTCAGCAGGTGGAAGTTCAATGCTAGTTCCCTGAGACCACGGCACTGGTCCGAAACACTCAGGATACCTAAACAGAGAAACACAAGGAAGTTCAGAATGTGTTTAAGATGCTTGATTCAATGGATTCAATGGGATACAACTTTCCATGAAAGTAGGCTTAGAACGTAACGCTAGAATGGATACTGGAACTTGATACCTTTGAGGCGCTATCACCCACCTGCTGGGGAGACGTGAGGGCAGATGCTCATCTTCAGGCTACCAGGACTTTGAGTGACATCCCACCGATGTGTCATCTACCTTAATGGAGGACAGGGACTTGGAGTTGACAAACACCACTGTCAACGCTGACGCCAAGTGGGACTGAGGAGAGACACACTAAAAACATGCAATTAAATTAAATGCACATCGAGGTAACATTTTGCATTAAGTTGACATATAATGCTAAGTTGCATTCGTTTACATTACGTTATTAGTAATTACACTAAAAACAACATAATATTAACATGGTGTCACAGAGTATGCCTTCTTTAGTAACGACACAGTGACATGGTAATAGGCTTGAGAAAGGGGGGGAAGTTGATGAAACACAACACCACCAAAAGCCTGATTCAACCAACTGACTAATTATCCAGGTCAATCTAGTGGTGTGGTATTGCTGGTCTGGAGCCAAAGCCTGCATACACATGACCTTGAGACTGGCTCAAACAGGACTGAAATACTGGTTTAAGTGTGCTATTAGTTACAATATTCAAACAGCACCTCTACTTAGTGTCTCCATGTTAGGACACTAGACAGCAGTAAAAGTTGTCCAGATTCCAAACACACCACCACCTGTCCTGGAACATGCCTGCCTGTGTTCATGTGTGTGTGACCCAGTGGGGTGTAATTCCCTGGTCATGATGTGGGGTGTAACTCCCTGGCTGTGATGTGTGGTGTAACTCCCTGGTCATGATGTGGGGTGTAACTCCCTGGTCATGATGTGGGGTGTAATTCCCTGGTCATAATGTGGGGTGTAACTCCCTGGTCATGATGTGGGGTGTAACTCCCTGGTCATGATGTGGGGTGTAACTCCCTGGTCATGATGTGGGGTGTAACTCCTTGGTCATGATGTGTGGTGTAACTCCCTGGTCATGATTTGGGGTGTAACTCCTGGCTGTGATGTGGGGTGTAACTCCCTGGTCATGATGTGGGGTGTAACTCCCTGGTCATGATGTGGGGTGTAACTCCCTGGTCATGATGTGGGGTGTAACTCCCTGGTCATGATTTGGGGTGTAACTCCCTGGCTGTGATGTGGGGTGTAACTCCCTGGTCATGATGTGGGGTGTAACTCCCTGGTCATGATGTGGGGTGTAACTCCCTGGTCATGATGTGGGGTGTAACTCCTGGCCATGATGTGGGGTGTAACTCCCTGGTCATGATTTGGGGTGTAACTCCCTGGCTGTGATGTGGGGTGTAACTCCCTGGTCATGATGTGGGGTGTAACTCCCTGGTCATGATGTGGGTGTAACTCCCTGGCCATGATGTGGGGTGTAACTCCCTGGTCATGATTTGGGGTGTAACTCCTGGCTGTGATGTGGGGTGTAACTCCCTGGTCATGATGTGGGGTGTAACTCCCTGGTCATGATGTGGGGTGTAACTCCTGGTCATGATGTGGGGTGTAACTCCCTGGCTGTGATGTGGGGTGTAACTCCCTGGTCATGATGTGGGGTGTAACTCCCTGGTCATGATGTGGGGTGTAACTCCTGGTCATGATGTGGGGTGTAACTCCCTGGTCATGATGTGGGGTGTAACTCCCTGGTCATGATGTGGGGTGTAACTCCCTGGCTGTGATGTGGGGTGTAACTCCCTGGTCATGATGTGGGGTGTAACTCCCTGGTCATGATGTGGGGTGTAACTCCCTGGCTGTGATGTGGGGTGTAACTCCCTGGTCATGATGTGGGGTGTAACTCCCTGGTCATGATGTGGGGTGTAACTCCCTGGCTGTGATGTGGGGTGTAACTCCTGGTTATGATGTGGGGTGTAACTCCCTGGTCATGATGTGGGGTGTAACTCCCTGGTCATGATGTGGGGTGTAACTCCCTGGTCATGATGTGGGGTGTAACTCCCTGGTCATGATGTGGGGTGTAACTCTCTGGTCATGATGTGGGGTGTAACTCCCTGGCTGTGATGTGGGGTGTAACTCCCTGGTCATGATGTGGGGTGTAACTCCCTGGTCATGATGTGGGGTGTAACTCCCTGGTCATGATGTGGGGTGTAACTCCCTGGCTGTGATGTGGGGTGTAATTGCCTGTGTTAAGGATACAGGTATCCTGTGTGTATTTATTTTCTCTCCTTCTCCCCTCCTCACAGGTGACAATCATCATTCCCCAATCAGTAGCCAATCAGAAGACACCTTCTCCTTTTATCCTACCCAATCACATCCTTTCCCTTGGTTTAAAAACCCAATCAGTTGTTTTCTCTGGAGCTCCATCTCTGTGTCTCAATCAATCTCTTGCTCTCTTTAGATTGAGCTGTCTTTTTGCTCCTACAAGTCACATTTGTTCTGTATTATGTGAGTATGTTTTGGTTATGGTGTTTGACTGTTTGTTTGATGGTGGGAAAAGGGGGTACCAAAACAAGTTGCCCATGGGCATACATTACCCGTAGGAATAGTTTGTCTAAATCCCCTAGTTAGAACTGGGCGGACCACCTGCTGTATGTTTGGTTAGTTAGTTAGCTGTATTGAAGTAGGCTAGTTGAGCTTAGGGGTGTTTTTGGAGATTTGTTTCTTTCCTTGGGTCCAGCTCAGCGCCTTCTCGTCAGCTGTCCCATAGGAGAACCCTTTTTGGTTGCATTTAGAACCCTCTGCACAAAGGGTTCTATAAAGAACCCAAAAGTTTATTTTTATTTTTTACCTATAACCAAAAAAGGTTATCCTATGGGGACAGCCGAAGAACCCTTTGGGAACTCTTTTCTTCTAAATGTTATGGGCCCTGGTCAAAAGTAGTGCACTACATAGGAAATAGGGTGTTTTTTTAAATTTTTTTACATTGGCACTCTTTGCATAAGTTAGCTAAGCCAATTTATTCCATACACACACCAGACCTCCAGTTCAAATCGAATTTGAGATCATTTAAAATACTTTTCTCTGGGCTTGATTGAACTTCCCTGGTGCAATGAAACCAATAAAATAGTCCTAAAAGTACAAATCCCGCTTTATACACAAGGCTGGCTCAAGCAAACACACAAAGAATTCAAAATATTTACACTACTATTGGAACCCAGGTCTGACACACACACAGTCTCCTAGCATCAGGCAGTGTGTGAAGTAGGCTACATTAGGAGTGATGAGTCATAATGGTTGCTGTAGACAGATGGCTAGAATAAAGGTCACACATTGTTTACGACAGACGGCCATCTCTCTCTCCCCCTCCTGTCTGTCTGTCTCTCTCTCCCTTTCCCTTTGTTGTGGGCGTCCTACTGCACACCTCTGCCTCCAGGGCTTGACTGGGGCTGAGTGTCGGTTATTAATGAAGGAGAGAGAGAGAAGGGAGGTTAAGGAGGGGAGAACAGGTTGGATAGAATGGGGTGGATTGAAAGGGGTGAGGCAGTTGGGGAAGAAGGTGAGTGCAGATTGAAAGGGGTGAGGCAGTTGGGGAAGAAGGTGAGTGCAGATTGAAAGTTGGGGAAGAAGGTGAGTGCAGATTGAAAGGGGGGGAAGAAGGTGAGTGCAGATTGAAAGGGGTGAGGCAGTTGGGGAAAGGGGTGAGTGCAGATTGAAAGGGGTGAGGCAGTTGGGGAAGAAGGTGAGTGCTGGTGTCCCAGTAGGAACATGTCCATAGACATTTATCTAAGAGCAGTTTTATGCTTTTCACACTAATGTTTACAGATATGATTTTGGGTTAGGTAAACTGATCCTAGATCTTTACCTCAGGGAGCACATTTTACTACCGGAAGCATAAGTCTTCATCCCAAATGGCACCCTATTCCCTATATAGTGCACTTTTTTTGTCTACAGATCTTCACCTTGAAGTTGACCTACTGCAGATGGTTGGAGTGGCTCTTGATGAGCAGCTGTATGAGGTCTGGGCGTGTGGACCGCAGGTAGGGTGTGGCAGGCTGGTTCAGTTTAAACTGAAAGTGTCTCCAGAGGTCAGGGATGCGGAAGTCTTTGTTCCAGTGATGCCACACAAACGAGGCCCAGGGGAGGTTGCCCCAGTCCTGGTTATCCCAGTCCTCGTCTGACTGGTGTGGGAATGACAGCGTGTCCCAGTCCTCCACAGACCTGTGTGCAGGGTGAGGGGAAATCTGAGTTGAACTGGTCACCATATCCCTCTTGGCTCAAAGCTTTGCAGGGTTTGGCCTTCTGATGTGATGTCTTCACTTCATCCTGAAAAGTGGGAAATCTAAAAAAACAACAGAATATTATATATTTGATTCGAAATTCAAGCAATGAAATAAACAACTACCTGCCTGCCTCTTCACGATATTCAATGCACATAAATGTGTCTGTGCGTGTTATAATGTGTCTATATGCACGTTTTAAATGTGTCTGTGTAATCATAGAGATTTTAGATTATATGCATTATAATAATGATATTAGGATATAACAACATTGTTGTAACAAAAAGAGTGGTCAATCACACACTTCAGTGCACACCATATTGCTAATTATTCAATCGGGATTTACATCAGCAATGTAAAATAGTGGAGCAGATTGTAGCTTAGAAGAACCCCGCTCGAGCCAATTCATAACAGTGAGACTGTGGGCTCTAGACATAATAAAAACATCAGTTTTAATAATGAGCTTGTTACTGCTGCTGACTGCAACACTGAAATAACTGAGTCATAAACCAATGACAAAGTTGAACGAATAAGTTTGGTTATAATACAATAGTACAGTAAGAAAAGAAGAATAGCAAACATACTTTTCTCGTTCAATTGGTCTGTGAAACGCCTTCCAGAATGCCAGCCATTAGGACTGAGTGTAGACAGAGCGGCAATTCTCCAACTGTCTCTGATAATATAGGCCAGGAACGTCCGCAATAAGTGGTACGCACGCATATGCACCAGCAGCTAGTGCACGTTCAGATGGGGAAAACACCTGTCTGGCTGATTCCTTGACTAGTCTTCCACCAGGGCGTTCTGCCGCCCTAGGTGAGACAACTTCCGACACACTCTTATTCCTGCTAAACTATGTACATGCATCAGGGGTCAGCAATAGGTTTGACCTTGGGCCAATTTTTTTTTTCTCAGCTGAAGGTCTGAGGAACAGAACATAATAGCAGATAATTCATAGGCCTAGGCTACAAAGGAAACACCATTTTTAACACGTCTGGTTAGTAGGCTATACAATCAGTTTAATGTCAATGTCATAACAGCCTAATATTTTCAATCTCATTACATTGATAAAAATCACCAATTTCTCTATTAAATATGTTTTTAATATTTATTTGTGTGTTGATTGAGGAAAATCAGCTTGCAATCAACACAAAATGTTGCGAAAGCCTCAAAATAATGAAAATAGACGTTTCAGGGAAGAATGGACAGAGAACTAGGCGTTCTTACCATATTTCTCCATATCAAGCCAGAGTATCTTGTTTGCAAATAATTAAATCTTAGACTTCCTGCAACACTGAAATAACAGCTTATGAATCTAAGCATGGCACTTTCATTTACCTTTCCACCCAGACAGAGGCTCTTCCAGAAAAAAGTAAGCTTCAACTGCTGGCTACAAAACCCAACAGGCAGTTTGACGTACTGCCAAATTCTCTAAAATGACTTTGGAGGCGGTTTATGGCAGAGAAATGAACATACTATTCTCTGACAACAGCTCTGGTGGACATTCCTGCATTCATCATGCCAATTGTACGCTCCCTCAAAACATGAGACATCTGTGGATTTGTGTTGTGTGACAAAACTGCACATTTTAGAGTGGCCTTTTATTGTCCCCAGCACAAGGTGCACCTATGTCATGATCAGCTTCTTGATATTGATGTGGATGGATTATCTTGCCAAAGGAGAAATTCTCACTAACAGGGATGTAAACAAATTTGTGCACAAAACATGAGAGAGAATATTTTGGGGATATTTTATTTCAGCTCGTGAAACATGGGACCAATACTTTACATGATGCATTTATATTTTTGTTCAGAATATTTCAGTGCAAGTCAAGCACTGCACCTGATCCAGGCAAATTGCAGACAATCTCTGAATTAGTAAAGCCTTTAGGTATTACTTTCTTAAATCACATCTATGTAGTTAGTTTTTAGTTTTAAAACGGGTAAAGAATTTACAGCCACACATTTAGAATGACAAACGATCTGTCATATTATCATAGGACATCAGTTCACCGTGAGGGATAAAGGATTACAACGTTCAATTGCCTACACAGCGAGAGCAAGCTGAGGAGAGGCATACACTTGACATTTGAGTGGATAATTAGGCAAACCACGTTTTTATTTTATTGTTTGTTTGAAAGTCGATACCATTGTTAGTCCTATGTTTGAACCTGCATTCGTGGTCTAACTGCTAGGCCTGCATAATAACCTTGGCCCCTACTCAAGTTGCATTACAGGTTGGGTTGTTCGACCATAAACTAACACTTGTTAGAATAGAAAAGAATAGAACGGACTGGGAAAAACTACATTTCTAACCTAATCGACACATTTTAATTTGCCTTTGTACAGCTTTGAACAACATAGGCTACAAAATATGAACTGTGCAAAGGGTATTCACTGATCCGCTAAAAAAATGAAGGGAAGGAGACGAAACCAACGGAGGACACCAGCTTTAGACTATTTAGATGCACCCGCCCAAGTTCATCACACGCCGCCCACGTCACCTCCTCAGCTCCTCATCTCTCCTGCGCAGATCCGCCGCAATTTGAACCGTGTGAAGTCAGCATGAAAAACCACACATCGACAACCTAAACAAGTAATGCCAATATTCTTCTATTTTAGCTACAAGCTGTAGCACAGCACTTGTTGCGGCGATAAAAGGAGATCGCAAGGAAGCAAGCCACGTTTCTCCCCTTTAGCATCCGAATATCTTTTGTTGTTTTTTGCAACGTCAACACCCTCCTGCTTGGCTAACTACATGATTATCTTCTTGATAAACAGGTAAATATCTCAAATTGTTTATCTTGATAACGTTTACATTAGCTAACTGGGTTCAGTTAGCTGGTTTGTTGGTGCTTGGGTCGGAAAGCAGTCGCATTTAGTTTTTATATAAAAGCTACCCGGTGATCACCAATCTCCACATTACAGTAATATTATACATGAGTCATTGGATAAAGTTGAGCTCCCCGACGGAAAAATAAACCGGTTAAAACAATACACAGTAAGTGTGTAGTTTGCATTTGTGTAATTATTTTTGACGTGGTATGAAAATAGAGGGATTTAGCTCTGTTTTCAATTACATTTTTAGTATCGATTGACGTTTTAACGTCAGATGGACTATTAGTCAGTTTTCCGGAGCCGATATGCACCTTTTACTATGAACATGTTACGGTCCTTTATCCTTTAGGCCAATATTGGGCTAGCTAGCTATGCTAATATAATATAGCTATGATTTTAAAATACAGATTGTACGAAAATAAGTTACGGAACATTTGCTGTGGTGTTACAGTAGCTATTAATCCAATGATTTATCCATTGCATAACATGTTGTTAGTACGCATCCAATAAATACGTTTAGCTATGTGACGCGAAGCTAAACCAAAGGACTTTCATGCCCTGGCTAACTAACTTATGATGTAACTTGTTTTCTGAGGTCGATGTAGCTAGTCCTGACAGTCCTAGAGGTCTCCAAAATGTTGCTTACTGTGACCAGCATGTCCTATCTGTGTCACTCATGATCATCTCTTATGGCTTTGGGGTTACCCATGAAAGGATTTACTAACATCCTTTGTCATTCCAATACATTTGAAGAAGAGATGGGTAGGTAGCTAGGCAGGATCCTTGTAATCTGCTTTTAGCAACACTAGTATTTATATTGGCTTCAGAAAGCATTCATAACCCTTGACTTATTCCACATTTTGTTGTGTTACAGCCTGAATTTAAAATGGATTAAATAGATATTTTTTCTCAACCATTTCTCACTCATGACAAAGTGAAAACAGGTTTTTAGAAAATTTTGCGAATTTGGTGAAGTACAGAAATATCTAATCTTAAATACCTTCGGGTAAGTCTCTAAGAGCTTTCCACACCTGGATTGTGCAACATTTGCCCATTTATTCTTTTCAAAATTCTTCAAGCTCTGTCAAATTAGTTGTTGATCATTGCTAGACAACCATTTTCAGGTCTTGCCATCGATTTTGAAGTAGATTTAAGGCAAATGTAACTCGCCACTTAGGAACATTCACGGTCTTCTTTGTAAACAGCTCTAGTGTAGATTTGGCCTTGTGTTTTAGGTTATTGTCCTGCTGGAAGGTGAATTCATCTCCCCCGTATCTGGTGGAAAGCAGACAACCAGGTTTTCCTCTAGGATTTTACTTGTGCTTAGGTCCATTTTGTTAAAAAAAAATGTATCCTGAAAAACTTCCAAATCGATTACAAACATACCCACAACATGATGCAGCCACCACTATGCTTGGAATTTTTTATTTATTTTTTATTTCACCTTTATTTAACCAGGTAGGCTAGTTGAAAACAAGTTCTCATTTGCAACTCATTTGCAACCTGGCCAAGATAATGCATAGCAATTCGACACATACAACAACACAGAGTTACACATGGAATAAACAAAACATACAGTCAATAATACAGTTGAACAAAAGAAAACAAAAAGTCTATATACAGTGAGCGCAAATGAGGTAAGTTATGGAAATAAATAGGCCATGGTGGCGAAGTAATTACAATATAGCAATTAAACACTGGAATGGTAGATCGGCAGAAGATGAATGTGCAAGTAGAGATACTGGGGTGAAAAGGAGCAAAATAAATACCAGTATGAGGTAGGTAGGTAGATAGATGGGCTATGTACAGGTGCAGTGATCTGTAAGCTGCTTTGACAGCTGGTGCTTAAAGCTAGTGAGGGAGATATGAGTCTCCAGCTTCAGTGATTTTTTGCAGTTCGTTCCAGTCATGGGCAGCAGAGAACTGTAAGGAAAGACGACTAAAGGAGGAATTGGCTTTGGGGGTGACCAGTGAGATATATCTGTAGGAGCGCATGCTACGAGTGGGTGCTGCTATGGTGACCAGTGAGCTGAGATAAGGTGGGGCTTTACCTAGCAGAGACTTGTAGATAACCTGTAGCCAGTGGGTTTGGCGACGAGTACGAAGCGAGGGCCAACCGACGAGAGCGTACAGGTCGCAATGGTGGGTAGTATATGGGGCTTTGGTGACTAAACGGATTGCACTGTGATAGACTGCATCCAATTTGTTGAGTAGAGTGTTGGAGGCTATTTTATAGATGACATCACTGAAGTCGAGGATCGGTAGGATGGTCAGTTTTATGAGGTATGTTTGGCAGCATGAGTGAAGGAGGCTTTGTTGTGATATAGGAAGCCGATTCTAGATTTAATTTTGGATTGTAGATGCTTAATGTGAGTCTGGAAGGAGAGTTTACAGTCTAACCAGACACCTAGGTATTTGTAGATGTCCACGTATTCTATGCTGGACAGGCGAGCAGGTGCGGGCAGTGATCGATTGAATAGCATGCATTTGTTTTACTTGTGTTTAAGAGCAGTTGGAAGCCACGGAAGGAGAGTTGTATGTCATTGAAGCTCATCTGGATGTTAGTTAACACAGTGTCCAAAGAAGCAGTAGGGCAGATTTATTTTCAGAAATATATATGTGTATGTATGTGAAGCTGATGGGTAAGTAGATAGATTTATTTATTTGTTCATTATGTTTTTCCTTACAGATTTTCAGAGTGTGATGTTAGTTAGGAAGGAGGGGTATGAAGTAGAGGTCGATCGATTATGATTATTCAATGCTGATACCGATTATTGGAGGACCAAAAAAAGCAGATAACGATTTAATTGGCCGATTTGAAGAAAAAAAATGTATTTGTAATAATGACAATTACAACAATACTGAATGAACACTTATTTTAACTTAATATAATACATCAATAAAATCAATTTAGCCTGAAATAAATAATGAAACATGTTCAATTTGGTTTAAATAATGCAAAAACAAAGTGTTGGAGAAGAAAGTAAAAGTGCAATATGTGCTATGTAAGAAAGCTAACATTTAAGTTCCTTGCTCAGAACATTTGTCTCTATAAGATTTGTATTTCATATACCTTTGACTATGTTCTTATAGGCACTTTAGTATTGCCAGTATAGCTTCCGTCCCTCGCCCCTCCCTGGGCTCGAACCAGGAACACTTTGACAACAGCCACCCTCGAAGCAGCGTTACCCATGCAGAGCAAGGGGGACAACTACTCCAAGTCTCAGAGCGAGTGACGTTTGAAATGCTATTAGCACGCACCCCGCTAACTAGCTAGCCATTTCACATCGGTTACACCAGCCTCATCTCGGGAGTTGATAGGCTTGTTGATAGGCTTGATACGCTGATTCGGTGTGCGAGTTCATTAGACCGTGCGTTGAAGATGTCGTTCCCATAGCAACGATTAAAACATTCCCTAACCAGAAACCGTGGATTGATGGCAGCATTCGCGTGAAACTGAAAGCGCGAACCACTGCTTTTAATCAGGGCAAGGTGACTGGTAACATGACCGAACACAAACAGTGCAGCTATTCCCTCCGCAAGGCTATCAAACAAGCTAAGCGTCAGTACAGAGACAAAGTAGAATCTAAATTCAACGGCTCAGACACAAGAGGCATGTGGCAGGGTCTACAGTCAATCATGGACTACAAGAAGAAATCCAGCCCAGTCACGGACCAGGATGTCTTGCTCCCAGGCAGACTAAATAACTTTTTGCCCGCTTTGAGGTCAATACAGTGCCACTGACACGGCCTGCAATGAAAACATGCGGACTCTCCTTCACTGCAGCCGAGGTGAGTAAGACATTTAAACGTGTTAACCCTCGCAGGGCTGCAGGCCCAGACGGCATCCCCAGCCGTGCCCTCAGAGCATGCGCAGACCAGCTGGCCGGTGTGTTTACGGACATATTCAATCAATCCCTATACCAGTCTGCTGTTCCCACATGCTTCAAGAGGGCCACCATTGTTCCTGTTCCAAAGAAAGCTAAGGTAATTGAGCTAAACGACTACCACCCCGTAGCACTCACTTCCGTCATCATGAAGTGCTTTGAGAGACTAGTCAAGGACCATATCACCTCCACCCTACCTGACACCCTAGACCCACTCCAATTTGCTTACCGCCCAAATAGGTCCACAGACGATGCAATCTCAACCACACTGCACACTGCCCTAACCCATCTGGACAAGAGGAATACCTATGTGAGAATGCTGTTCATCGACTACAGCTCGGCATTCAACACCATAGTACCCTCCAAGCTCGTCATCAAGCTCGAGACCCTGGGTCTCGACCCCGCCCTGTGCAACTGGGTACTGGACTTCCTGACGGGCCACCCCAGGTGGTGAGGGTAGGCAACAACATCTCCATCCCGCTGATCCTCAACACTGGGGCCCCACAAGGGTGCTTTCTGAGCCCTCTCCTGTACTCCCTGTTCACCCACGACTGCGTGGCCACGCACGCCTCCAACTCAATCATCAAGTTTGCGGACGACACAACAGTGGTAGGCTTGATTACCAACAACGACGAGACGGCCTACAGGGAGGAGGTGAGGGCCCTCGGAGTGTGGTGTCAGGAAAATAACCTCACACTCAACGTCAACAAAACTAAGGAGATGATTGTGGACTTCAGGAAACAGCAGAGGGAACACCCCCATCCACATCGATGGAACAGTAGTGGAGAGGGTAGCAAGTTTTAAGTTCCTCGGCATACACATCACAGACAAACTGAATTGGTCCACTCACACAGACAGCATCGTGAAGAAGGCGCAGCAGCGCCTCTTTAACCTCAGGAGGCTGAAGAAATTCGGCTTGTCACCAAAAGCACTCACAAACTTCTACAGATGCACAATCGAGAGCATCCTGGCGGGCTGTATCACCGCCTCGTACGGCAACTGCTCCGCCCACAACCGTAAGGCTCTCCAGAGGGTAGTGAGGTCTGCACAACGCATCACCGGGGCAAACTACCTGCCCCCAGGACACCTACACCACCCGATGTTACAGGAAGGCCATAAAGATCATCAAGGACATCAACCACCGAGCCACTGCCTGTTCACCCCGCTATCATCCAGAAGGCGAGGTCAGTACAGGTGCATCAAAGCTGGGACCGAGAGACTGAAAAACAGCTTCTCTCTCAAGGCCATCAGACTGTTAAACAGCCACCACTAACATTGAGTGGCTGCTGCCAACACACTGACACTGACTCAACTCCAGCCACTTTAATAATGGGAATTGATGGGAAATTATGTAAATATATCACTAGCCACTTTAAACAATGCTACCTTATATAATGTTACTTCCCTATATTATTCATCTCATATGCATACGTATATACTGTACTCTATATCATCGACTGCATCCTTATGTAATACATGTATCACTAGCCACTTTAACTATGCCACTTTGTTTACATACTCATCTCATATGTATATACTGTACTCGATACCATCTACTGTATCTTGCCTATGCTGCTCTGTACCATCACTCATTCATATATCCTTATGTACATATTCTTTATCCCCTTACACTGTGTATGACAGTTTTGGAATTGTTAGTTAGATTACTTGTTGGTTATTACTGCATTGTCGGAACTAGAAGCACAAGCATTTCGCTACACTCGCATTAACATCTGCTAACCATGTGTATGTGACAAATAAAATTTGATTTGATTTGAGTCATAAACAGCTCAATGCTTGAAGCACAGTGAAGAGCTGCTGGCAAAATGCACTAAAGTGCTGATTGAATGAATGCTTATGAGCCTGCTGGTGCCTACCATCGCTCAGTCAGACTGCTCTATCAAATGTCAAATCATAGACTTAATTATAACATAATAACACACAGAAATACAAGCCTTTGGTCATTAAAATGGTAGAATCCGAAACGATCATTTAAAAAACAAAACGTTTATTCTTTCAGTGAATTACGGAACCGTTCCGTATTTTATCTAACGGGTGGCAACCCTACGTCGTAAGTATTGCTGTTACATTGTACAACCTTCAATGTTATGTCATAATTAGGTACAATTCTGGCAAATTAATTACGGCCTTTAGGAATAAATGGTCTCAACACAGTTCGCAACGAGCCAGGCGGCCCAAACTGCTGCATATACCCTGACTGCTTGCACGGAACGCAAGAGAAATGACACAATTTCCATAGTTATAAGAAATTCATGTTAGCAGGCAATATTAATATTATTAATATTATTAATTTAAAAATATATACTTGTGTATTGATTTTAAAGAAAGGCATTGATGGTTAGGTACATTGGTGCAACGACAGTGCTTTTTTCGAAAATGCGCTTGTTAAATAATCACGCGTTTGTTTGTAGGCTGTGATTCAATGACAAATTAACAGGCACCGCATCGATTATATGCAACGCAGGACAAGCTAGAGAAACTAGTAATATCATCAACCATGTGTAGTTAACTAGTGATTATGTTAAGATTGTTAAAATCTGTTGTGCCCCTGAACAATGCAGTTAACCCACCGTTCCTAGGCCGTCATTGAAAATAAGAATGTGTTCTAAACCGACATGCCTGGTTAAATAAAGGTGTAAAAAAAAAAAATCGGCAAATCGGTGTCCAAAAAATACTGATTACCGATTGTTATGAAAACTTGAAATCGGCCCTAATTAATCGGCCATTCCGATTTAATCGGTCGACCTTTACTATGAAAGGGTCTCTGGGTCGACCTCTACTATGAAAGGGTCTCTGGGGACCTCTACTATGAAAGGGTCTCTGGGTCGACCTCTACTATGAAAGGGTCTCTGGGTCGACCTCTACTATGAAAGGGTCTCTGGGTCGACCTCTACTATGAAAGGGTCTCTGGGTCGACCTCTACTATGAAAGGGTCTCTGGGTCGACCTCTACTATGAAAGGGTCTCTGGGTGACATGTAAGAAATAGAACATTTTAGTTTTGGACCTTCTGATTTATTGAGAGGGGCTACGGCACATCAGCCCATTGACGAATCCTTATCTTGGTGTGTATGACGTCAATGTAATATCTACTGGCCTGTTTCATTTCTGTTTTACTCTCTTGCCGTGGGAAACGAGATCCTTGTCATGCGCTCGTGAATAGTCTAGCTTATGACCTTTTCTAGTTTGCTTTTTTTGGAATGTGAAAAATGTTTTTTTTGTTAAACCGTGCTAATGTCCTTTTTTGTTTTGTTCCCAGACGAAGGACTTACAATGACGCTAAAGGTCAAGCTGAGCTCAGTTTGTCTGGGTGTGGAGGGGATGACCTGTACTTCCTGTGTTCAGTCTATTGAGCAGCGCATTGGGGGTCTTCCTGGAGTCGTACACATCAAGGTGGGTCCGGTACACATTTAGGAGAGGTTTCCCGGATCCAGATTAAATCTAGTCCTTGGACTCCAGTGAGCATGATTTGTGTTTATTTATTTATTGTCCAGGACTAGGCGCAATCCGGGAAACTGGCCCAATGTGTTTTAACACGTGTATCACAACTTTATAGGATAGGCCTTTGTGTGACATGTACATGTGTTAGATTATAACCTACACATCCAACTGATTTTACAGGATCTGAAGGATGTTTTCACCCTTACAGCTTTGTGTTCATCAATCTTTCACCTTTCAAACAGAATTTCTTCAAACTGCCAAGTCTGCATTTCCACCATAGACTTGACACCATTGCACAATTTCCAGAGATTTAAAATAGCGGAGTTTGCTTTTAAAAAAAAAAAAACCCGTTTCAGAACATTTTAAAAACTAGATGTGAAACTAACTAGCTAGAATTGAGAGAGCAGCAAAAATGTTTCCTTATTTTATCTCTTACCAACTATAATTTGCATTTCATTTCACACAACTAAATATCCCATAGCATCTGATTTCCAGGGTGCCTCCCAAATTGCACCCTATTCTCAACTACTTTTGACCAAGGAATCAGGGAATAGGGTGTGATTTGGGATGCAGCTCTGCCTCCTCCTCTCCCCTAAGGGAGTGGCTTGTTTATATAGCTTAATTGAAGATGAACAGTGATCCTTAATTCCGTGTAAGCAGCTGGAATAATGTCCTAGATGGCAGTAAATGTGGCCTGGCCTTCTCTGTGTGTTTACCCCTCAGGCACAGGTTAATGAGGATATAATGTAATCGCGTTGTTCCTGACAGAGAGCTGGTCTTTACAGGACTGTCATTTGGTTATTGTGGGTCGATAACCGGCTGAACGGGTAGCAGACGGAGGATGGGCAATGTCATAAGTTCCTTAAAGGGTCAGGGGATGTTAATGTGTGTTGTAAGAAGCAGTACATGTCCTTTTTAAGTGAGGAGTGAATAAGTTGTTGTTGAATGTGGACGTTAGGCCTGTTGTATAGTTTTTGACCCTTGTCAAAGTTAAAAACAGTAGTAGACTGTATGAGGAAAGGACAGTCTCTCATTCACTCTTGCTCTCCCTGACACACACACACACACACACACACACACACACACACACACACACACACTTAGGAAAACATAGATCATCTCTGGTACGTGCACACACTTCCCTCCTGTGTTTTTAACTTGCATTTCAGTCAGGGCTGAGTGGTCATGTGATGGCGTCAGTTAATCACAAGTTTCCGTGTGTGTGTGTGTGTGTGTGTGTTAGAGAGATATGGGTTCTTTGTATTGCTACTAGAACATGCTGGAAGCTTCTGAGGCCAATGCACTCCTTTATATACAGTACCAATCAAACGTTGGAACACACCTATTCATTTTTTTTTGGACTGTTTTCTACATTGTAGAATAGTGAAGACATCAAAACTATGAAATAACACACATGGAATCATGTAGTTAAACAAATCAAAAATATATTTTATATTCTTCAAAGTAGCCACCGTTTGCCTTGATGACAGCTTTGCACACTCTTGGCATTCTCTCAACCAGCTTCACCTGGAATGCTTTTCCAACAGTCTTGAAGGAGTTCCCACATATGCTGAGCACTTGTTGGCTGCTTTTCCTTCACTCTGCGGTCCGACTCATCCCAAACCACCTCAATTGGGTTGAGGTCAGGTGATTGTGGAGGTTCACTTACTCTGCATCTCACAAGTTCTCGCAGTTAGAACCAAAAATCTCATTTGGACTCATCAGACCAAATGACAGATTTCCACCGGTCCTAATGTCCATTGTTCATGTTTCCTGGCTCAAGCAAGTCTCTTCTTATTTTTGGTGTCCTTCAGTAGTGGTTTCTTTGCAGAAATTCGACCATGAAGGCCTGATTCAGTCTCCTCTGAACAGTTGATGTTGATGTGTCTGTTACTTGAACTCTGAAGCATTTATTTGGGCTGAAATTTCTGAGGCTGGTAACTCTGATGAACTTATCCTCTGCAGCAGAGGTAACTCTGGGTCTTCCTTTCCTGTGTGGCGGTCCTCATGAGAGACAGGTTCATCATAGCGCTTGATGGTTTTTGCACTTGAAGAAACGTTCAAACTTCTTGAAATGTTCCAGATTGACTGACCTTCATGTCTTAAAGTAATGATGGTCTGTTTCTCTTTGCTTATTTGAGCTGTTCTTGCCATAATATGGACTTGGGTCTTTTATGAAATAGGGCTGTCTTCTGTATACCACCCCTACCTTGTCACAACACAACTGATTGGCTCAAACGCATTCCGAAGGAAAGAAATTCCACAAATTAACTTTTAACAAATTTTGCCTAAAATGACCCAAATCTAACTGCCTGTAGCTCAGGACCTGAAGCAAGGATATACATATTATTGATACCATTTGAAAGGAAACACTTTAAAGTTTGTGGAAATGTTAAATTATATATGTATGAGAATATAACACATTAGATCTGGTAAAAGATAATACAAAGAAAAATAAACATGTTGTTTTTTGTACCATCTTTGAATTGCCAGATAAAAAGGCCATAATGTGTTATTCCAGCCCAGGTGTAATTTAGATCAATACTGACCAAAGGTGCCTAATTGGTTAATTAATACACGTTCAAGTTCATAACTGTGCGCTCTCTCCTCAAACAATAGCATGGTGTTCTTTCACTGTAATAGCTACTGTAAATTGGACAGTGCAGTTAGATTAATGAGAATTTAAGCTTTCTGCCAATATCAGACATATCCATGTCCTGGGAAATGTTCTTGTTACTTACAACCTCATGCTAATTGCATTAGCATACGTTAGCTCAAACGTCCTGAAGGGGGGGACACACACCGATCCTGTTGATGTTAATTGAAATGCATTCCAGGTGACTTCCTCTTGAAGCTGCACAAGGATCATCTTCAGACTACTTGTTTATGTGGAATAGATTTGATGTCCTATTGGTCGTAGTTTCGTATGGTTTTAGTAACCGTCTCAGTGTGATTTCAGCCATGAATCTCAGAATTGTGCTGATTTACATAATAACCATGACATGACCATTTTTTTTATGGCTGTCAATGACTGCATGTCACCATGGCATAATTTTATAACAGCTGTATAATTCTGTTTTAGTTTCAAAGCCTAGTTTTAGAAACTGCATTACTGTATATCAGCTCTCACTTCTGTTAATTTCAGTATAAATTGTTTTTTAATTATTCTGTTTGCCATTTTTTTTCTGGTAGGTGTCTCTGGAGCTGAAGAATGCCAGCATCGTCTTCGACCACAGCCATCACACTCCAGAGTCCCTGGCTGAGGCCGTGGAGGACATGGGGTTTGACTCCATCCTCTCAGACACTAGCACATCCTCCGTGGTGCTCACGGAGACCCAGCTGGTCCCCATCCCAGCCCTTCTCACCCCCGAAGCACAACAGGAGGCTCTGACCAGGCTAGCTCAGCTCCAGGGGGTCCTGGAGGTCCAGGAGAACAAGGACCAGAGGGGGGTGTCCGTTACCTTCATCCCTACCCTGATCAGTTTAGTGCAGCTGGGGGAGGTGGTTAGTAGCTTGACCCCCCTCCTGGAGGTCCCTACATCCAATAGCCCAACAGAGGAAACTCTTGTCCCAGCTCCTGCCACAGTTTTAGCCACAGTCACAGTGTCAGCCCCGGCCACATCCTCACAGCCTCAGCTGGTGAAGATGCGGATCGAGGGCATGGTCTGTCTGTCCTGCACCACCACCATCGAAGGGAAGATTGGCAAGCTCAAAGGAGTTGAGAAAATCAAAGGTAACTTTGTTACTTTGTATTGCGTAGTAGTCACCGGTTTTACACTGAAGGTCATTTATCATTTGATCGTGAATCAATGAGTTCTGATCAAGTGTAGTGCTGATCTTGCTAAAGGTCCGATGCAGCTGTTTTAATCTCAATATCAAATCATTTCTTGGTAACAATGAAGTGCCTTACTGTGATTTGTTTTCAATTAAAATGGTAAAAAAAGAAACAAATAGCTTCTTAAGCGAAGAGCAATTTCTCAAGCAAGGATTTTGCTTGTATTGTCTGGCGGTGGTCTGAGATGTTGAACTCTCTTTTCTTATTGATCTATTAGCTACACTGAACAAAAATATAAACTCAACATGTAAAGTGTTGGTCCCATGTTTCATGAGCTGAAATAAAAGAGAAACACAATGCTGAGGAGTATTTCTGTCTGTAATAAAGAGTTTTTTTGGGGGGAACTCATTCTGATTGGCTGGGCCAGCCTCCAAAGTGGGTGGGCCCAAGCCCACCAAGGGCTGCGCCCCTGCCCAGTCATGTGGAATCCATAGATTAGGGCTTAATGTATTTACTTAAACATTGACTGATTTCCTTCTATGAACTGTAACTCAGTAAAATCTTAGAAATTGTTGCATGTTGTGTTTTATATATTTTTTTTAAAGTATCATTTATCAGCTGGTGATGTCATCAGGCAGGCCCAAAATTCCATCTAGCTAAAACAGGCTGAAACTTCTTTTCAAACAGCTGTTTTCACAGTATTATTCCAATCTCATAGTGGTGGAAAATAAAAATTGACTGCACTGGTCCTGTATCTGACTTTGCATTCTATTACGATTAATGAATATGGGAAGTTCTAGTATTCTCACTTAACATTAACTTGCATTTCAGGGTCAGGAATAATCAGTAAAAAAAAAACTCAATCTCCTGTTTTTCTGTCCTCAACACAGTGATAATTTTGGATTCCTGGAGATTATAATTTATTAATGTTTCCCTTGTGTGTTCTCCCCCAGTGGTTCTAGACTCCCAGGAGGCCACTGTTCTCTACCTGCCGTACCTCATCACTATCGACGACATCATCGCCCAGATCGCCAAGGCAGGCTTCAAAGCCACACCCAAGTCCAAGCCCCGCCCCCTGCAGCTGTCAGTCAGTGAGATGGAGCGGTTGCTAAGCGCTGCCCTATCCCCCCCACCGCCAGTGGAATGTTCCACCGAGGACTCTGAGGTGTCCACAGACTCGGCCCAGACTACCCTCAGGGTGACAGGCATGCACTGCCACTCCTGTGTGGTAAACATCCAGGATAACATCTCCAAGCTGGCTGGGGTGACCTCCATAGAGGTATTGTTGGAGAGCGAGAGCGCCTCCATCCACTACGACCCAGGGAGAGTGACTGTGTCTGGGCTACAGCAAGCCATCGAGTCCCTGCCACCAGGGACGTTTAAAACCCAACCCTGGAGCTCTACCTCTGGAGGTGTTAGCCCTACATCCACCACACCACCACCGTCGTCCCAGGCCGGCCTCTCCTCCACCCAGCCCTGCTACAGCCAGCCTCTGACGGCCACGGCCCTAATCCATATCGAGGGGATGACCTGTGGGTTCTGTGTTCAGTCCATCGAGGGGATGCTTTCTCAGAGGAAGGGGGTGCGGTCAGCCAAGGTGTCGCTGGCCAATCACAGAGGGGCGTTTGAGTACGACCCTCTCCTCACCCAACCAGAGGAGCTCAGAGAGGCCATCGAGGACATGGGATTTGATGCCTTCCTGCCTGGTGAGTTGATGGGCGGTTTGTATTATTTTATCCTCCTAACTAGGGTTTCAAAATTCAGCAAAGGTTCCATATGTTCCCAGGTTTTTCAGAGATCCTGGTTGGGAGGATTCCCTCTCTCCTTATTCTGGGAATCATACAACAGGAATTTCTGTCTTTGGGGAAGTTTCTGGACATGTGCAACCCTACACCTAATAATATCTCTAGCCTAAAGGCTGTGCTGTGAAGCAAAACAAATGAATCTGTGTCTATTTTGTAACTCGTAAACTTCCCAGAACAGTAGCTGAAGAACAGCCATAGAAAGCAGAATGAGAAACCGACGTGAAATGGAAACTCATTGTTGCTACATTGTCCTTTTTAGAAACCAACTCCCTGTTGACCGTCCCAGTTATCAGTCCCCCTCGCCCCCTTCCCCCGCCCCTGTCAAGGAGAAGGAGCTGGACAGCGACCCAGAGAGGGGCGCTGCACAGTGTGTTAAGGGGGCCCCAAACACCCTCGCTAAATGCTTCATTCAGATTGGTGGAATGACCTGTGCATCCTGTGTGGCCAACATCGAGAGGAACCTGAAGAATGAACATGGTGAGAGGAGATTATGTTCATGAGGGCATGCAATTTTATTTGTTTATTTTTTTGCAATGATTTACTCCCTGTTTCAGTCAATTTTCTTTGGTAATTAACACAACCTGGTACTGACTACTGATGGGAACTATAGTGTAGATCTATTAGGAACACTGACATAGAGCCTGTTCTTTACAAAAGCTAGCTGTCGTATCTGGTACGGAAAAGTGTCATAAATGGTGTCAGTTTAAGATTTACGATGGCGGTTTTTAAGTAACATGGGAGGAACGTGTAGGGTGTTATGAAGGCCGTGGACTTCTACCTGGTCAGGAAACCCCAGGCCTTTAGTAAAGGCATGAATCACTTGTATGTTTACTGTTGTCTCCCTTAAGCATCAAACTCATGTATCAGTTCAATAGGAAAGTGATTAAAATGGCTATGTTGCATTAGTCTTAACATTGTCCTGCGTTCCTCTGTGCAGGTATCTACTCTGTGCTGGTGGCCCTGATGGCTAGTAAGGCTGAGGTCCGTTATAACCCTGAGGTGATGGACCCTCTGAAGATAGCAGAGTATGTCAGAGAGTTGGGCTTCACTGCTTCTGTCATGGAGAACTATGAGGGTTCTGATGGAAGTCTGGAACTTGTGGTGAGTGTTCTGATTCTCATCACCACACCGTAATGGTGTTCTGATTCTCATCACCACACCGTAATGGTGTTCTGATTCTCATCACCACACCGTAATGGTGTTCTGATTCTCATCACCACACCGTAATGGTGTTCTGATTCTCATCACCACACCGTAATGGTGTTCTGATTCTCATCACCACACCGTAATGGTGTTCTGATTCTCATCACCACACCGTAATGGTGTTCTGATTCTCATCACCACACCGTAAAGGTGTTCTGATTCTCATCACCACACCGTAATGGTGTTCTGATTCTCATCACCACACCGTAATGGTGTTCTGATTCTCATCACCACACCGTAATGGTGCGATTTGGATGAATCTCACAATCATGATGTTTTATAGGGCTAGTGATATTTCCACTGCCCCTGTTCCCTCTTGAATAATCCCAGATTGTCTCTGTGCCACACCCCTGCTAGATGTCCCCTTTTCAACAGTACATTCTCCTCTCCACCTCTCTCCAGGTCAGGGGAATGACTTGTGCCTCCTGCGTTCACAAAATAGAGTCCAGCCTGATGAAAGAGAACGGTATCGTCTACGCCTCTGTTGCCCTGGCAACCAACAAAGCCCACATCAAGTACGACCCGGAGGTGACGGGACCGAGAGACGTCATCAAACTCATAGAGGTACTTCCTTTTATTTTTTTATTTTTTTTTCAATCATTCATTAATTTGTTCATCCCAACTGGGTCATCCAACTCCTCTCCTCTGCCCTTGTAACGGTTTTGACTTGAGGTTATTATTTATAGGGGTGCCAGGTAGGTTGTGCCTACCAGAGAAAACATTGGTTTCTCCTTTTAGTTTGGGTGGGAATGAGTCCCATCTGGTCCGTCAAGTCTACACCAATACAAAGGACTTATGTAAAAGTCAGGATGGAAATAAACTTTTCATAAACCCTTAAAACATTGGAAAGAACTTCAAAAACAACTATATTCTTTTGCGTGGGTTGTATTAGCAACAACAATGATTACACACATATAATAATATCACAATGAGTTCTGGTTCCTCCAGAAATGTCCTGTACCTCGGGCCTAAAAAGAGTCCAGCCCGGTAAAGGAGTTCAGTGAACTCAAGTGACTTTTGTCACGCAATGTTTGTCCGTTCATTCCGTGTAGCGTAAACCCAGTATTAAACATACAATTATTTTACCACAGAACTTTAAAGCGTATCAACTCTTACTAAGTCCTCAACTACAACTAACTACATAAATCACCACCGTATACATGACATCAAAACAAATGAAATACCGTATACAAAAAGGTTGTAGTCAGTCAGACAATCCAATCCGCCAATAGATCTCCAGCGGAGAAAGGCCACGAAGAACGGAGAGGTGTAGCCCACGGACGCAAAGAGTGGATCCGATCCTGGGTAAACTCTATTAGGCTACAAAACACACGTTTAACGGCAACAAAACAAACGGAATAGAGAAGCTTCGGCACTGAGGGTTGAACACATCCTCATTCACGTCTCCATCACAACCCCACTTTTGCGCAGCTAATGCTGGATATTTAATTGGGAATTAAAGGGAAAGCGCCCTATTGGAAGGAGCTGCACTGAGACGGTTCAGAATAATTCAGGGCCGTCACACCCTTCATGACAATGTGATATCAGTTTCTTTACCTAGTAAAATAAAGGGTTACATTTTATTCATTCATTTTGTCTGTTTATCAGAACCTGGGCTTCGAGGCATCTCTGGTGAAGAGGGATCGTACCGGCAGTCACCTGGACCACAGCAGAGAGATCACACAGTAATGGAAGGGAATGGGAGGTGTGGGATAACTGGCGGCAGTAGTTCAGCTGCTTGGGTTTTTTCCTCACTGGCTATGTAGACGAGATTACTCATCTGTCTCCATCTCTGTACCACCTCCTCTCTCTCTCTTCTCTCAGGTGGAGGAAGTCGTTCCTGGTCAGCCTGTTCTTCTGCGTCCCAGTCATGGGGATGATGACCTACATGATCATAGTAGATCACCAGATCAGCACGTCTCACCAGCACAACGCCACCGCACAGGACCGGGAACACTACCACTCCACCATGTTCCTGGAGAGACAGCTGCTTCCAGGCCTCTCCATCATGAACCTGATCTCATTCCTCTTCTGTGTCCCTGTACAGGTAGGAGAAAGATGGAGGGATAGATGGAGGGATAGCTGGGGAGGGAGGGATAGCTGGGGAGGGAGGGATAGCTGGGGAGGGGAGGGATAGCTGGGGAGGGAGGGATAGCTGGGGAGGGAGGGATAGCTGGGGAGGGAGGGATAGCTACATAGATATAGGGAGGGATAGCTACATAGATATAGGGAGGGATAGCTACATAGATATAGGGAGGGATAGCTACATAGATATAGGGAGGGATAGCTGGATAGATAGATATATGGGGGGGAGGGATGGATGGGGATGGATGGAGAGTGGGAGGGAGGGAGGGATGGAGAGTGGGAGGGAGGGATGGAGAGTGGGGAGGGAGGGATGGAGAGTGGGAGGGAGGGATAGATGGAGAGAGATGTATGGAGGGAGGGATAGAGGATAGATGGGAGGGAGGATTGATGGGGAGGGAGGAGATAGATATATGGAGGGAGGGATAGATGTGGAGGGAGGGACAGATGGAGAGTGGGAGGGATATATGAGAGAGTGGGAGGGAGGGATAGATATATGGAGGGAGGGATAGATATATGGAGGGGAGGGAGGGATAGATGGAGAGGGAGAGATAGATGGAGAGGGAGGGATTGATGGGGAGGGAGGGATTGATGGGGAGGGAGGGAGGGATTGATGGGGAGGGGGAGGGAGGGATAGAGGATAGATGTGGAGGGAGGGATAGATGGGGAGGGATAGATGGAGAGGGAGGGATATATGAGAGAGTGGGAGGGAGGGATAGATAGATAGATGGAGGGAGGGATAGATAGATAGATGGGGAGGGAGGGATAGATAGATGGGGAGGGAGGGATGGAGAGGGAGGGAGAGATAGATATATGGAGGGAGGGATAGAGGATAGATGGGGGGAGGGAGGGATATATGAGAGAGTGGGAGGGAGGGATTGATGGGGAGGGAGGGATATATGAGAGAGTGGGATGGGGAGGGATTGATGGGGAGGGATGGAGAGATAGATATATGGAGGGAGGGTAAGAGGATAGATGGGGAGGGATAGATAGATATATGGAGGGGGAGGGAGGGATAGATGGGAGAGGGAATGATTGATGGGGAGGGAGGGATAGATAGATGGGGAGGGAGAGATAGATAGATGGGGGAGGGAGGGATTGATGGGGAGGGAGGATATATGAGAGAGTGGGAGGGAGGGATTGATGGGGAGGGAGGGATTGATGGGGAGGGAGGGATATATGAGAGAGTGGGAGGGAGGGATTGATGGGGAGGGGGAGGGATAGATGGAGAGTGGGAGGGAGGGATTGATGGGGAGGGGGAGGGAGGGATAGAGGATAGATGGGGAGGGAGGGAGAGATAGATATATGGAGGGAGGATAGATGGGGAGGGAGGGATGGATAGATGGGGAGGGAGGGATGGATAGATGGGGAGGGAGGGATAGATAGATAGATGGGGAGGGAGGGATAGATAGATGGGGAGGGAGGGATATATGAGAGAGTGGGAGGGAGGGATTGATGGGGAGGGGGAGGGATAGATGGAGAGTGGGAGGGAGGGATTGATGGGGAGGGGGAGGGATAGAGGATAGATGGGGGGGGAGGGATAGATGGGGAGGGAGGGATAGATGGGGAGGGAGGGAGAGATAGATATATGGAGGGAGGGTAAGAGGATAGATGGGGAGGGAGGGATTGATGGGGAGGGAGGGATTGATGGGGAGGGAGGGATAGATGGGGAGGGAGGGAGAGATAGATATATGGAGGGAGGGTAAGAGGATAGATGGGGAGGGAGGGATAGATGGGGAGGGAGGGATAGATGGGGAGGGAGGGATAGATGGGGAGGGATAGATAGATAGATGGGGAGGGATGGAGAGGGAGGAGAGATAGATATATGGAGGGAGGGATAGAGGATAGATGGGGAGGGAGGGATTGATGGGGAGGGAGGGATATATGAGTGGGAGGGAGGGATTGATGGGGAGGGAGGGATAGATGGACAGTGGGAGGGAGGGATAGATGGGGAGGGAGGGAGGGATAGATGGGGAGGGAGGGAGGGATTGATGGGGAGGGAGGGAGGGATTGATGGGGAGGGAGGGAGGGATTGATGGGGAGGGGAGGGAGGGATAGAGGATAGATGGGGAGGGATAGATGGGGAGGGATAGATGGAGAGGGAGGGATATATGAGAGAGTGGGAGGGAGGGATAGATGGGGGAGGGAGATAGATATATGGAGGGAGGGATAGATGGATAGATGGGGAGGGATAGATAGATAGATGGGGAGGGAGGGATAGATGGGGAGGGATAGATAGATAGATGGGGAGGGAGGGATAGATAGATGGGGAGGGAGGGATGGAGAGGGAGGGAGAGATAGATATATGGAGGGGGGTAAGAGGATAGATGGGGAGGGATAGATAGATATATGGAGGGGAGGGATTGATGGGGAGGGAGGGATATATGAGAGAGTGGGAGGGAGGGATTGATGGGGAGGGATTGATGGAGAGGGAGGGAGAGATAGATATATGGAGGGAGGGTAAGAGGATAGAGGGGAGGGATAGATAGATATATGGAGGAGGGAGGGAGGGATAGATGGAGAGGAGGGATTGATGGGGGAGGGAGGGATAGATAGATGGGGAGGAGAGATAGATAGATGGGGGGGAGGGATTGATGGGGAGGGATAGATGAGAGGGAGGGAGGGATAGATGGGGAGGGAGGGATTGATGGGGGGGAGGGAGGGATATAGAGAGAGTGGGAGGGAGGATTGATGGGGAGGGAGGGATAGATGGAGAGTGGGAGGGATTGATGGGGGGAGGGAGGGATAGAGGATAGATGGAGAGATAGATATATGGAGGGAGGATAGATGGGGAGGAGGGATGGATAGATGGGGAGGGAGGGATGGATAGATGGGGAGGGATGGATAGATGGGGAGGAGGGATGGATAGATGGGGAGGGAGGGATGGATAGATGGGGAGGGAGGGATGAGAGAGTGGGAGGGAGGATTGATGGGGAGGGGAGGGATAGAGGATAGATGGGGAGGGAGGGAGAGATGGGGAGGGAGAGATAGATATATGGAGGGAGGGTAAGAGGATAGATGGGGAGGGAGGGATAGATGGGGAGGGATAGATATATAGATGGGGAGGGGAGATAGATAGATGGGGAGGGATGGAGAGGGAGGGAGAGATGGATAGATGGGGAGGAGAGATCGATAGATGGGGAGGGATGGAGAGGGAGGGAGAGATAGATATATGGAGGGAGGGATAGAGGATAGATGGGGAGGAGGGATTGATGGGGAGGGAGGGATATATGAGAGAGTGGGAGGGAGGGATTGATGGGGAGAGGGATAGATGGACAGTGGGAGGGAGGGATAGATGGGGAGGGAGGATTGATGGGGAGGGAGGGATATATGAGAGAGTGGAAGGGAGGGATTGATGGGGAGAGGGATAGATGGAGAGTGGGAGGGAGGGATAGATGGGAGGGAGGGATAGATGGGGAGGAAGGGATTGATGGGGGGAGGGAGGGATATATGAGAGAGTGGGAGGGAGGGATTGATGGGGAGGGGAGGGATAGATGGAGAGTGGGAGGGAGGGATTGATGGGGAGGGAGGGATAGAGGATAGATGGGGAGGGAGGGAGAGATAGATATATGGAGGGGGAGGGTAAGAGGATAGATGGGGAGAGGGAGGGATAGATGGGGAGGGAGGGATGGAGAGGAGGGAGGGATAGATATATGGAGGGAGGGATGAGATGGGGAGGGAGGGATGGAGAGGGAGGGAGGGATAGATATATGGAGGGAGGGATAGAGGATAGATGGGGAGGGAGGGATTGATGGGGAGGGAGGGATTGATGGGGAGGGAGGGATATGAGAGAGTGGGAGGGAGGGATTGATGGAGAGTGGGAGGGAGGGATAGATGGGGAGGGAGGGATTGATGGGGGGAGGATTGATGGGGAGGGAGGATTGATGGGGAGGGAGATATATGAGAGTGGGAGGGAGGGATTGATGGGGAGGGGGAGGGATAGATGGGGAGGGAGGGATAGAGGAGAGTGGGAGGGATATAGGAGGGAGGGATAGATGGAGGGGAGGGAGAGAGATATGGAGGGAGGGAGGGATAGGATAGATGGGGGAGGGATAGAGTGGGAGGGATACATGAGAGTGGGAGGGATACATGAGAGTGGGAGGGAGGGATTGATGGGGAGGGAGGGATTGATGGGGAGGGAGGGATTGATGGGGAGGGAGGGAGAGATAGATATATGGAGGGAGGGTAAGAGGATAGATGGGGAGGGAGGGATAGATATATGGAGGGGGAGGGATAGATGGGGAGGGAGGGATTGATGGGGGAGGGAGGGATAGATGGGGAGGGATAGAGCATATATGGAGGGGGAGGGAGGGATAGAGGATAGATGGAGAGTGGGGAGGGATAGAGGGAGTGGGAGGGATATATGAGAGTGGGAGGGAGGGATAGATGGAGAGGGAGGGAGGGATAGATGGATATATGGAGGGAGTGAGGGATAGAGGATAGATGGAGAGTGGGAGGGATAGTGGGAGGGATAGATGGAGAGTGGGAGGGATATATGAGAGAGTGGGAGGGGGGGATAGAGGGAGGGAGAGATATATGGAGGGGAGGGAGGGATAGGATAGATGGGGAGGGAGGGATATGAGAGTGAGGGGAGGGAGGGATAGATGAGAGAGCGGGGGGGAGGGATAGATGAGAGGGGAGGGAGGGATAGATGAGAGAGAGAGAGGGAGAGAGAGAGGGGAGGGAGGGATAGATGAGAGAGAGGGAGGGAGGGCTAGATGAGGGGAGGGAGGGATAGATGAGGGGAGGGAGGGATAGATGAGGGGGAGGGAGGGATAGATGAGAGGGAGGAGGGATAGATGAGAGGGAGGGAGGGATAGCTGGAGAGGGAGGAGGGATAGATGAGAGAGGGAGGGATAGATGAGAGAGTGGCGTATAAACTGGGAGGGAGGGGCGTATAGACTGGGAGGATCAGTCATTTGGGGCGTATAGACGGGGGAGGGATAGATGGAGAGGGAGGGCGTATAGACTGGGATGGAGGGAACAGTCATTTGGGGCGTATAGACGGGAGGGCGGGATAGAGGGAGGGGCGTATAGACTGGGAGGGAGGGAACAGTCATTTTGGGCGTATAGACGGGGAGGGAGGGAGGGATCAGTCACTAGGGCGTATAGACAGGGAGGAGGGAACAGTCAAGACTGCATGGTTATAGAACATTCAGATAGAAATATATTATGTAGAACAAACAAGACTGTTGAATAGAATAGATCATATCAGACTGAATAAGCCCCTGATTTAAAATTAGATTTACATTTTATATACAGTGCCTCCGGAAAGTATTCGGACCCCTTGATTTTTCCACATTTTGTTACGTTACAGCCTTGTTCCAAAATGAATTACATACTTTTTTAAAATCCTCAACAATCTACACACAATACCTCCATAATGACAAAGCAAAAACAGGTTTTTAGATTTTTTTTGCAAATTTATAAAAAAAAAAATAAAAAAAAACTGAGACCTTATTTACATAATTATTCAGACCCTTTGCTATGAGACTCGAAATTGAGCTCAGGTGCATCCTGTTTCCATTGATCATCCTTGAGATGTTTCTACAACTTGGTTGGAGACCACCTGTGGTAAATTCAAGTGACTGGACATGATTTGGAAAGGCACACACCTGTCTATATATGGTCCCACAGCTCCGAGACATGATTGTATCGAGGCACAGATCTGGGGAAGGGTACCAAAAAATGTCTACAGCATTGAAGGTCCCTAAGAACACAGTGACCTCATCATTCTTAAATAGTAGAAGTTTGGAACCACCAAGACTCTTCCTATAGCTGGCCACTAGGGTGAACTGAGCAATCGGGGGAGAAGGACCTTGGTCAGGGAGGTGACCAAAAACCAGATGTTCACTCTGACAGAGATCCAGAGTTCCTCTGTAGAGATGGGAGAACCTTCCAGAAGGTCAACAATCTCTGCAGTACTCCACCAATCAGGCCTTTATGGTAGATTGACCAGACGGAAGCCATTTCTCAGTAAAAGGCACATAACAGCCCGCTTGGAGTTTCCTTAAAGACACTCAGACTATGAGAAACAAGATTCTCTGGTCTGATGAAACCAAAATTGAATTCTTCGGCCTGAATGCCAAGCGTCACCTCTGAAGGCAATCTGGCACCATCCTTATGGTGAAGCATGGTGGCACTATTCTTATGATGAAGCATGGTGGCACCATCCTTATGGTGAAGCATGGTGGCACCATCCTTATGGTGAAGCATGGTGGCACTATCCTTATGGTGAAGCATGGTGGCACTATCCTTATGGTGAAGCATGGTGGCACCATCCTTATGGTGAAGCATGGTGGCACCATCCTTATGGTGAAGCATGGTGGCACCATCCTTATGGTGAAGCATGGTGGCACCATCCTTATGGTGAAGCATGGTGGCACCATCCTTATGGTGAAGCATGGTGGCACCATCCTTATGGTGAAGCATGGTGGCACCATCCTTATGGTGAAGCATGGTGGCACCATCCTTATGGTGAAGCATGGTGGCACCATCCTTATGGTGAAGCATGGTGGCACCATCCTTATGGTGAAGCATGGTGGCACCATCCTTATGGTGAAGCATGGTGGCACCATCCTTATGGTGAAGCATGGTGGCACCATCCTTATGGTGAAGCATGGTGGCACCATCCTTATGGTGAAGCATGGTGGCAGCATCATGCTTTGGAGATGTTTTTCAGCGGCAGGGACTGGGAGACTAGTCAGGATCAAGAGGAAGCTGAACGGAGTCAAGTACAGAGAGATCCTTGATGAAAACTTGCTCCTGGGCGCTCAGGACCTTGGACTGGGCCGAAGGTTCACCTTCCAACAGGACAGCGACCCTAAGCACACAGCCAAGACAACGCAGGAGTGGTGTTGGAACAAGTCTCTGAATGTCCTTGAGTGGCCCAGACAGAGCCCAGACTTGAACCCGATCGATCAAACATCTCTGGAGAGACCTGAAAATGGCTGTGCAGCGACATCCCCATCCAACCTGACAGAGCTTGAGAGGATCTGCAGAGAAGAATGGGTGAAACTCCCCAAATACAGGTGTGCCAAACTTGTAGCGTCATACCCAAGAAGACTCGAGGCTGTAATCAATGCCAAAGGTTCTTCAACAAAGTACTGAGTAAATCGTCTGAATACTTGTGTAAATGTTTTTTATATTTAGTGAATTAGCAAACATTTCAAAAACCTGATTTTGCTTCGTCATTATGGGGTATTGTGATGTCATTATGGGGTATTGTGATGTCATTATGGGGTATTGTGATGTCATTATGGGGTATTGTGATGTCATTTTGGAGTATTGTGATGTCGTTATGGAGTATTGTGATGTCGTTATGGAGTATTGTGTGTACATTGATGAGCAAAAAAACCCAGTTGAATCCATTTTAGAAAAATGCTGTATCCTAACAAAATGTGGAAAAAGTGAAGCAGTCTGAATACTTTCCGAAGGCACTGTATATACCAAAGTATGTGGACACACCTTCAAATTAGTGGATCCGGCTATTTCAGCCACACACGTTGCTAACGGGTATAAAATCGAACACACACCCAATCCGTTGGACGAATCTGGGTTTGGCGGATGCCTGGAGAACTCAACCTGCCTGAATGCATAGTTCAAAACTGTAAAGTTTGGTGGAGGGGCGATAATGGGTCTGGGGCTGTTTTTCATGTTTCAGGCTAGGCCCCTTAGTTCCAGTGAAGGGAAATCTTAACTCTACAACACAATGACATTCTAGATGATTCTGTGTTTCCTACTTTGTGGCAACAGTTTGGGGAAGGCCCTTTTCTGTTTCAGCATGACAATGCCCCAGTGCACAAAGCGAGGTCCTTACAGAAATGGTTTGTTGAGATCGGTGTGGAAGAACTTGAATGGCCTTCACAGAGCCCTGACCTCAACCCCATCAAACACCTTTGGGATGAATTGGAACGCCGACTGCAAGCCAGGCCTAATCCACCAACATCAGTGCCCGACCTCACTAATGCTCTTGTGGCTGAATGGAAGCAAGTCACTGCCACGATGTTCCAACATCTAGTGGAAATCCTTCCCAGAAGAGCGGAGGCTGTTATAGTAGCAAAGGGGAGGACCAACTCCATAATAATGCCCATGATTTTGGAATGAAATATTCGACTAGCAGGTGTCCACATACTTTTGGTAATCTCGTGTATCTTTCTAAGTAACACAATACTTAATTAAATAAATCACAATTTTGTGACTCAAGTGTGGAAGTAATTTCCTAATCAAACCTGAAATGAATATTTTTCCTGATTTTTAAGATGTAACTTTCTTGTCTTTAGTTTATTGGCGGACGCTACTTCTACACCCAAGCCTACAAGGCCCTGAAACACAAAACAGCCAACATGGACGTGCTCATCGTGCTGGCCACCTCCATAGCCTTCACCTACTCCGTGGTCATCCTCATGGTCGCCATGATAGAGAGGGCAAAGGTCAACCCCATCACCTTCTTTGACACGCCCCCCATGCTCTTTGTCTTCATCTCCCTGGGGCGCTGGCTGGAGCAGATCGCCAAGGTACTGGACCGGTATATCTCTTTTATTTAACCTTTTATTTAACTAGGCAAGTCAATTAATTCTGTCGCTAACACAACCATATACTCCTGACCTGCTCTGTAGCTAACACAACCATATACTCCTGACCTGCTCTGTAGCTAACACAACCATATACTCCTGACCTGCTCTGTAGCTAACACAACCATATACTCCTGACCTGCTCTGTAGCTAACACAACCATATACTCCTGACCTGCTCTGTAGCTAACACAACCATATACTCCTGACCTGCTCTGTCTCCCTCCTCCAGAGTAAGACGTCAGAAGCTCTATCCAAGCTGATGTCCCTCCAGGCCAGCGAGGCCACGGTGGTCACGCTCAACACGGACATGTCTGTACTCAGGTACTTCCCTAAAGAGCTCCTGTTTCTAGACCTGGAATTGGATAGCCTGGGTGTTTCTGGTCATAACCAAAACCGTTTCTGGCCCTGAGATTAGGAATTGGATAGCCTGGGTGTTTCTGGTCATAACCAAAACCGTTTCTGGCCCTGAGATTAGGAATTGGATAGCCTGGGTGTTTCTGGTCATAACCAAAACCGTTTCTGGCCCTGAGATTAGGAATTGGATAAGGTAGGCTGTAAGATATTTGACACTAGTGTTTTTAAAGTTTCATTTCGATGTTTAATCAGAACTGACCCCAGGCCAACATTGAACAGCAAACTCTTTTGAGACATGACATAGAACCAGTGCATTATACATCCGACTACACGCCTTTCTCTCTGTCCGTGTCAGTGAGGAGCAGGTAGATGTTGAGCTGGTCCAGAGAGGAGACGTTGTCAGGGTGGTTCCTGGAGGGAAGTTCCCCGTAGATGGGAGGGTCATCGAGGGACACAGCATGGCTGACGAGTCTCTCATCACAGGTGGGTTACAGTGGGAAGATCACCTCTGAGGATACTGCAGAAGATACATCTCAAAGCTAATCGTCTCTGATGTGTGTTTTGTGTCCCAGGCGAGGCCATGCCAGTGACTAAGAAGCCAGGCAGCTCAGTGATAGCTGGCTCTATCAACCAGAACGGCTCTCTGCTCGTCAGTGCTACACACGTAGGCCTGGACACAACCCTGTCTCAGATAGTTAAACTAGTGGAGGAGGCTCAGACATCTAAGGTGAGGCTGGTGGTGGTGGTGGTAATATGTTCATTTTTGTATAAAACGATCTTCTGTTTCCTGGACTTTGAGTTGGATATAAGGGATATTTGATATATATTTGTCAATATTTAATTTTGACAGAACTGACCTTGGGCAACACATGGAGGATTTGTCTCAGAATGAATTTTTCAGTTCTGAGCTAGAAGAGCTTCACCTCTGTGACCTCTGACCTATGCTTGAACCTTTTTACCTTTATGACCTCTGACCTTTATGAGCTCCCCTGCAGGCTCCCATCCAGCAGTTTGCAGATAAGATCAGTGGCTACTTTGTCCCGTTCATCGTTGGGGTCTCTCTCCTCACTCTGTTCGCCTGGATCCTCATTGGCTTTGTCGACTTTCCACTGGTGGAGAAATACTTCCCTGTGAGTAGCCTTTACTATACAGATATCTGTGAGTTTACTACAGATATCAGATATCTGTGAGTAGCCTTTACTATACAGATATCTGTGAGTAGCCTTTACTATACAGATATCTGTGAGTAGCCTTTACTATACACATACAGATATCTGTGAGTAGCCTTTACTATACAGATATCTGTGAGTAGCCTTTACTATACACATATCTGTGAGTAGCCTTTACTATACACATATCTATGTACAAAAAGCCTTTACTATACACATATCTATCTGTAAAAACCTTTACTATACAGATATCTATGTAAAAACCTTTACTATACACATATCTATGTAAAAACCTTTACATAGGGTGTATTTAGCCTTTACTAAATAATTCGTATCTTCTTTAAATCGGGTATTTTCATTTTCATTTAAGTCCTGTCTCTTTGTGAGACCAGTATGGGAAAGCCCTAGTCTGCTGTCACCTGTCTACTTCCTGTTTAAAAAGTGGAGGCTGATCAAGGAGAGGAAATCAACATTAGACTATTGAAATGTAAACCAGTACTGCCTTTACTATTCCTCTGTTTCACTGTCTCCCTCTACAGGGCTATGATAAGAGCATCTAGCCCTCTACATGGCTATGATAAGAGCATCTCTGTGAGTAGCCTTTCTACAGGGCTATGATAAGAGCATCTCCGTCTCCCTCTACAGGGCTATGATATCTGTGAGAGCATCATCTGTGAGTAGCCTCTACAGGGCTATGATAAGAGCATCTGTGAGTAGCCTCTATACACATATCTGTGAGGCCTTTACTATACACATATCTGTGAGTGATACAGATAGAGCATCATATCCCTCTACATAGGTAGCTATGATAAGCTATACACATATCTGTGAGGGCTATGATAAGAGCATCTCCTCTACAGGGCTATGATAAGAGCATCTCCCTCTACGGGGCTATGATAAGAGCATCTCCGTCTCCCTCTACAGGGCTATGATAAGAGCATCTCCCTCTACAGGGCTATGATAAGAGCATCTCCCTCTACAGGGCTATGATAAGAGCATCTCCCTCTACAGGGCTATGATAAGAGCATCTCCCTCTACAGGGCTATGATAAGAGCATCTACAGGGCTATGATAAGAGCCTCTACAGGGCTATGATAAGAGCATCTCGGTCTCCCTCTACAGGGCTATGATAAGAGCATCTCCCTCTACAGGGCTATGATAAGAGCATCTCCCTCTACAGGGCTATGATAAGCATCTCCCTCTACAGGGCATCTCCCTCTACAGGGCTATGATAAGAGCATCTCCCTAAGAGCATCTCCTCTACAGGGCTATGATAAGAGCATCTCCCTCTACAGGGCTATGATAAGAGCATCTCCCTCTACAGGGCTATGATAAGAGCATCTCCTCTACAGGGCTATGATAAGAGCATCTCCCTCTACAGGGCTATGATAAGAGCATCTCCCTCTACAGGGCTATGATAAGAGCATCTCCCTCTACAGGGCTATGATAAGAGCATCTCCCTCTACAGGGCTATGATAAGAGCATCTCAGGGCTATGATCTCCCTCTACAGGGCTATGATAAGAGCATCTCCGTCTCCCTCTTACAGGGCTATGATAAGAGCATCTCCCTCTACAGGGCTATGATAAGAGCATCTCCAATCTAACGTTTCTGTCTCCCTCTTACAGGGCTATGATAAGAGCATCTCCGTCTCCCTCTTACAGGGTTATGATAAGAGCATCTCCAATCTAACGTATCTGTCTCCCTCTACAGGGCTATGATAAGAGCATCTCCGTCTCCCTCTTACAGGGCTATGATAAGAGCATCTCCAATCTAACGTCTGTCTCCTCTACAGGGCTATGATAAGAGCGTCTCTAATCTAACGTCTCTAGCTCCCTCTACAGGGCTATGATCAGAGCATCTCCAATCTAACGTCTCTGTCTCCCTCTACAGGGCTATGATAAGAGCATCTCCAAGGCAGAAGCTGTGATCAGGTTTGCCTTCCAGGCCTCCATCACGGTGCTGTGTATCGCCTGCCCCTGCTCTCTGGGCCTGGCAACCCCGACAGCTGTGATGGTGGGCACGGGGGTGGGCGCTCAGAACGGTATCCTCATCAAGGGAGGGGAACCACTAGAGATGGCACACAAGGTGAGGGGAGAAGACCCTACCAATCAGACTGTAGTCGATCACTAATAATATCACGTTGATAGTAAAACAATCATTAGGTTTGATATGTTATGCCTCATGTTTGTAGTCAGAATCTGATTGTTTACGACTGTATGTTATTAAATTGTCTGAGGATCGCGATACTGTCGCTTAACCTTATTCCTCACTCATTACAAAAAAACTGTATATTTTCCAGATCCAGACAGTGGTGTTTGATAAGACAGGTACCATCACCTACGGAGCTCCTAAAGTCATCCAGGTGAAGATTGTAGTGGAGGGGAACAGGATGCCTCGCTCCCGTCTGCTGGCCATCGTAGGGACTGCAGAGAACAACAGCGAACACCCGCTGGGAGCTGCCATTACCAAGTACTGTAAACAGGTGAGTCTGTTACCAAGTACTGTAAACAGGGGTGAGTCTGTTACCAAGTACTGTAAACGGGTGAGTCTGTTACCAAGTACTGTAAACAGGGGTGAGTCTGTTACCAAGTACTGCAAACAGGGGTGAGTCTGTTACCAAGTACTGTAAACAGGGGTGAGTCCTACAGCTGACAGGTATGAGACTGGTTGTGAGTCCTCGTGAGTGGATCATTCCAAGTGCCTGTCTTTCATTGTGGATCCAGATGAAGTGTACTAATCTGTCTCTCTGTGTTAGGAGCTGGGGACAGAGTCCCTTGGTGCGTGTACTGACTTCCAGGCTGTGCCAGGCTGTGGAATACGATGCCAGGTCAGTAACACAGAGACCATCAGGAGAGGACCGTGACGGCTGTGTAATAACTAAACCTGTGTGTGTGTGTGTGTGTTAGGTCAGTAACACAGAGACCCTGCTGAGACAACATCAAGAGGACAGTGACGGTGAAGACAACAACCAGGGAAACAGTGTTCTGGTCCAGATCAGTGACTCCAGAACCCGGCCAGGATCACACCCCTCATCATGGACCCGCAGCCTCTCAGTGCGTACTGGGATGTGTAGTGCAAAATAGGACAGCTATTTTCAATTGTTTTAAAGCCGAATGGAAAATATAATCTTAAATTAGCCCTTATTGTCAATTATTATTCACCATTAGGCCTGACTATTCCCCTGTTTCCACTGCATCGATTTAAATGCATGCTATACATTCTGTCTCCAATCTAGGATATATTCTATTCTCACCCCTATTCCTCTCTGTGTTTTCCTCTATAGACCTGGTGCAGACAGCATCCTACGTGGTGTTGATAGAGAGCCAGTAACCTCTCTGTGTTTTCCTCTATAGCCCTGGTGCAGACAGCATCCTACGTGGTGTTGATAGAGAGCCAGTAACCTCTCTGTGTTTTCCTCTATAGACCTGGTGCAGACAGCATCCTACGTGGTGTTGATAGAGAGCCAGTAACCTCTCTGTGTGTTCCTCTATAGACCTGGTGCAGACAGCATCCTATGTGGTGTTGATAGAGAGCCAGTAACCTCTCTGTGTTTTCCTCTATAGACCTGGTGCAGACAGCATCCTACGTGGTGTTGATAGAGAGCCAGTAACCTCTCTGTGTGTTCCTCTATAGACCTGGTGCAGACAGCATCCTACGTGGTGTTGATAGGGAACAGGGAGTGGATGAGGAGGAACGGACTGCAGATCAGACCTGATGTTGACGAGACCATGAATGAACATGAACGCAGAGGACGCACTGCTGTACTGGTGGCAGTCGACAGTGAGTTACTGAGGAGGAGTTTCCAACCTTTAATCCATTGTGTTGCTGAGTATATAACCTCTCTCTCTCCCTGTCTCGCTCTCTCTCTCTCCCTGTCTCGCTCTCTCTCTCTCCCTGTCTCGCTCTCTCTCTCTCCCTGTCTCGCTCTCTCTCTCTCCCTGTCTCGCTCTCTCTCTCCCCGTCTCTCTCTCTCTCTCTCCCCGTCTCGCTCTCTCTCTCTCCCCGTCTCGCTCTCTCTCTCTCCCCGTCTCGCTCTCTCTCTCTCCCCGTCTCGCTCTCTCTCTCTCCCCGTCTCGCTCTCTCTCTCTCTCCCCGTCTCGCTCTCTGTCTTTTCTCTCTCTCTCTCCGTCTCGCTCTCTGTCTTTCTCTCTCTCTCCGTCTCGCTCTCTGTCTCTCTCTCTCTCTCTCTCTCTCTCCGTCTCGCTCTCTCTCTCTCCCCGTCTCGCTCTCTTTCTCTCTCTCGTCTCTCTCTCTCCCCGTCTCGCTCTCTGTCTTTCTCTCTCTCTCTTTCTCTCTCTCTCCCCGTCTCGCTCTCTCTCTCTGTCTCGCTCTCTCTCTCTCTCCCCGTCTCGCTCTGTCTTTCTCTCTCTTTCTCTCTCTCTCTCTCTCCCCGTCTCGCTCTCTGTCTTTCTCTCTCTCTCTTTCTCTCTCTCTCCCCGTCTCGCTCTCTCTCCCCGTCTCGCTCTCTCTCTCCGTCTGTCTCTCTCTCTCTCTCAATTCAATTCAATTCAAAGGGCTTTATTGGCATGGGAAACGTGTTAACATTGCCAAAGCAAGTGGGGTAGATAATATAAGTGAAATAAACAATAAAAATCACACATACAGAAGTTTCAAAACAATAAAGACATTACAAATGTCATATTATTTATATATATATATATATATATGTGTTTTAACAATGTACAAATGGTAAAGGACACAAGATAAAATAAATAAGCATAGATATGGGTTGTATTCTCTCCGTCCTCTCTCTCTCTCTCCGTCTCTCTCTGTAGGTCTTCTATGTGCCATGATAGCCATAGCAGACACAGTGAAGCCTGAGGCAGAGTTGGCGGTACACACGCTGCAGGCCATGGGGCTGGAGGTGATTCTGATGACTGGAGACAACAGCAAGACTGCACGGGCCATCGCTGCTCAGGTAGGGGACTGGACAGGACTGGGTGGTGGGGTTCAGAGGTCACGGGATCCATTTCATCTTCCCCTCATAGGTTATTGAAACCATCAACGAGCTGTGTTCAGGAGTACTACATGCAAATCTAATGTTTATGAATGCACTGAACCGGAACAGGTTTATGAATGCACTGAACCGGAACAGGTTTATGAATGCACTGAACCGGAACGAACATGTCACTCTGGAAAACGGCATCTGATAAACAACCCAAATGTAAATGTAGTTTTATTGTAGGTTGTGAACTGTCATTTAGCTGTCTCTCTGTCCCCTCCAGGTGGGCATCAGGAAGGTGTTTGCGGAGGTGCTGCCGTCCCACAAGGTGGCCAAGGTAGAGCAGCTGCAGCAGGCAGGGAAGAGGGTGGCCATGGTGGGTGACGGGGTCAACGACTCGCCCGCTCTGGCCATGGCAGACGTTGGCATCGCCATAGGAACTGGCACCGACGTGGCCATAGAGGCAGCTGATGTGGTGCTGATCAGGGTGAGGAGCAGAGAGCTGTGTGGATGGCTGTTAATCTGTCTGGCTGTCTCTACATGTTAATCTGTCTGTCCGTCTCTACATGTTAATCTGTCTGGCTGTCTCTACATGTTAATCTGTCTGGCTGTCTCTACATGTTAATCTGTCTGGCTGTCTCTACATGTTAATCTGTCTGGCCGTCTCTACATGGTTGTCTGGCTGATCGTCTCTACATGTTAATTACGGCTGAGATCCCGTTAACGGGATCGATATGACAACAGCCAGTGAAAGTGCAGGGCGCCAAATTCAAACAACAGAAATCTCATAATTAAAATTCCTCAAACATACATGTATCTTATACCGTTTTAAAGGTAATCTTGTTGTTAATCCCAACACAGTGTCTGATTTCAAAAGGCTTTACAGCGAAAGCACCACAAACGATTATGTTAGGTCTGCACCTAGTCACAGAAAAACACAGCCATTTTTCCAGATAAAGAGGAGTCACAAAAGCACAAATGGAGATAAAATGAATCACTAACCTTTGATGATCTTCATGAGATGACACTCATAGGACTTCATGTTACACAATACATGTATGTTTTGTTCGATAAAGTTCATATTTATATCCAAAATCTCAGTTTACATTGGCACGTTACGTTCTGCTTCCAAAACATCCGGTGATTTTGCAGAGAGCCACATCAATTTACAGAAATACTCATAATAAACATTGATAAAAGATACAAGTGTTATGCATGGAACTTTAGATAAACTTCTCCTTAATGCAACTGCTGTGTCAGATTTTTTTAAAAGCGCACCATGCTATAATCTGAGTACAGCGCTCAGACACAAAAACAAGCCATACAGATATCCGCCATGTTGTGGAGTCAACAGAAGTCAGAAATAGCATTATAAATATTCCCTTACCTTTGATGATCTTCATCAGAATGCACTCCCAGGAATCCTAGTTCCACAATAAATGTTTGTTTTGTTAAAGTCCATTTATGTCCAAATACCTCCTTTTATTCGCGCCATTTAGTTCACAAATCCAAATTCACGAAGCGCAGGCCAGACGAAAAGTCAAAAAATTCCATTACAGTTCGTAGAAACATGTCAAACGATGTATAGAATCAATCTTTAGGATGTTTTTAACATAAATCTTCAATAGTGTTTCAACTGGAGAATTCCTTTGTCTTTAGAAATACAGTGGAACGCAGCTACCTCTCTCGGGAGTGCGCCTGACCTGAGCTCATGGCATTCTGGCAGACCTCTTACTCAATCAGCTCTTATTCTCTCCTCCTTCACAGTAGAAGCCTGAAACAAGGTTCTAAAGACTGTTGACATCTAGTGGAAGCCTTAGTGTAAATTTGGTCCGATTGCATTTCCTATCTTGGATAGGCAAAGACTTAACCTACAAACCTCAGATTTCCTGGTTGGATTTTTCTCAGGTTTTTGCCTGCCATATGAGTTCTGTTATACTCACAGACATCATTCAAACAGTTTTAGAAACTTCAGAGTTTCTATCCAAATCGAATACTAATATGCATATCTTAGCTTCTGGGCCTGAGTAGCAGGCAGTTTACTCTGGGCACCTTATTCATCCAAGCTACTCAATACTGCCCCCAGCCATAAGAAGTTAATCTGTCTGTTCGTCTCTGCATGTTAATCTGTCTGTTCGTCTCTGCATGTTAATCTGTCTGTTCGTCTCTGCATGTTAATCTGTCTGTTCGTCTCTGCATGTTAATCTGTCTGTTCGTCTCTGCATGTTAATCTGTCTGTTCGTCTCTGCATGTTAATCTGTCTGTTCGTCTCCATGTTAATCTGTCTGTTCGTCTCCATGTTAATCTGTCTGTTCGTCTCCATGTTAATCTGTCTGTTCGTCTCCATGTTAATCTGTCTGTTCGTCTCTGCATGTTAATCTGTCTGTTCGTCTCTGCATGTTAATCTGTCTGTTCGTCTCTGCATGTTAATCTGTCTGTTCGTCTCTGCATGTTAATCTGTCTGTTCGTCTCCATGTTAATCTGTCTGTTCGTCTCCATGTTAATCTGTCTGTTCGTCTCTGCATGTTAATCTGTCTGTTCGTCTCTGCATGTTAATCTGTCTGTTCGTCTCTGCATGTTAATCTGTCTGTTCGTCTCCATGTTAATCTGTCTGTTCGTCTCCATGTTAATCTGTCTGTTCGTCTCCATGTTAATCTGTCTGTTCGTCTCCATGTTAATCTGTCTGTTCGTCTCCATGTTAATCTGTCTGTTCGTCTCTGCATGTTAATCTGTCTGTTCGTCTCCATGTTAATCTGTCTGTTCGTCTCTCCATGTTAATCTGTCTGTTCGTCTCTCCATGTTAATCTGTCTGTTCGTCTCTGCATGTTAATCTGTCTGTTCGTCTCTGCATGTTAATCTGTCTGTTCGTCTCCATGTTAATCTGTCTGTTCGTCTCTCCATGTTAATCTGTCTGTTCGTCTCCATGTTAATCTGTCTGTTCGTCTCTGCATGTTAATCTGTCTGTTCGTCTCTGCATGTTAATCTGTCTGTTCGTCTCTCCATGTTAATCTGTCTGTTCGTCTCCATGTTAATCTGTCTGTTCGTCTCTGCATGTTAATCTGTCTGTTCGTCTCCATGTTAATCTGTCTGTTCGTCTCTGCATGTTAATCTGTCTGTTCGTCTCCATGTTAATCTGTCTGTTCGTCTCCATGTTAATCTGTCTGTTCGTCTCTCCATGTTAATCTGTCTGTTCGTCTCTGCATGTTAATCTGTCTGTTCGTCTCCATGTTAATCTGTCTGTTCGTCTCTGCATGTTAATCTGTCTGTTCGTCTCTGCATGTTAATCTGTCTGTTCGTCTCTCCATGTTAATCTGTCTGTTCGTCTCTGCATGTTAATCTGTCTGTTCGTCTCTGCATGTTAATCTGTCTGTTCGTCTCTGCATGTTAATCTGTCTGTTCGTCTCCATGTTAATCTGTCTGTTCGTCTCTCCATGTTAATCTGTCTGTTCGTCTCCATGTTAATCTGTCTGTTCGTCTCCATGTTAATCTGTCTGTTCGTCTCTGCATGTTAATCTGTCTGTTCGTCTCCATGTTAATCTGTCTGTTCGTCTCTCCATGTTAATCTGTCTGTTCGTCTCCATGTTAATCTGTCTGTTCGTCTCCATGTTAATCTGTCTGTTCGTCTCTCCATGTTAATCTGTCTGTTCGTCTCTCCATGTTAATCTGTCTGTTCGTCTCCATGTTAATCTGTCTGTTCGTCTCTGCATGTTAATCTCTGTCTGTTCGTCTCCATGTTAATCTGTCTGTTCGTCTCCATGTTAATCTGTCTGTTCGTCTCTGCATGTTAATCTGTCTGTTCGTCTCTCCATGTTAATCTGTCTGTTCGTCTCCATGTTAATCTGTCTGTTCGTCTCCATGTTAATCTGTCTGTTCGTCTCCATGTTAATCTGTCTGTTCGTCTCCATGTTAATCTGTCTGTTCGTCTCTGCATGTTAATCTGTCTGTTCGTCTCCATGTTAATCTGTCTGTTCGTCTCCATGTTAATCTGTCTGTTCGTCTCTGCATGTTAATCTGTCTGTTCGTCTCTCCATGTTAATCTGTCTGTTCGTCTCCATGTTAATCTGTCTGTTCGTCTCCATGTTAATCTGTCTGTTCGTCTCCATGTTAATCTGTCTGTTCGTCTCCATGTTAATCTGTCTGTTCGTCTCCATGTTAATCTGTCTGTTCGTCTCTGCATGTTAATCTGTCTGTTCGTCTCCATGTTAATCTGTCTGTTCGTCTCCATGTTAATCTGTCTGTTCGTCTCCATGTTAATCTGTCTGTTCGTCTCCATGTTAATCTGTCTGTTCGTCTCCATGTTAATCTGTCTGTTCGTCTCCATGTTAATCTGTCTGTTCGTCTCCATGTTAATCTGTCTGTTCGTCTCCATGTTAATCTGTCTGTTCGTCTCCATGTTAATCTGTCTGTTCGTCTCTGCATGTTAATCTGTCTGTTCGTCTCTGCATGTTAATCTGTCTGTTCGTCTCTGCATGTTAATCTGTCTGTTCGTCTCCATGTTAATCTGTCTGTTCGTCTCCATGTTAATCTGTCTGTTCGTCTCCATGTTAATCTGTCTGTTCGTCTCTGCATGTTAATCTGTCTGTTCGTCTCCATGTTAATCTGTCTGTTCGTCTCCATGTTAATCTGTCTGTTCGTCTCTGCATGTTAATCTGTCTGTTCGTCTCTGCATGTTCGTCTCTGCATGTTAATCTGTCTGTTCGTCTCCATGTTAATCTGTCTGTTCGTCTCCATGTTAATCTGTCTGTTCGTCTCCATGTTAATCTGTCTGTTCGTCTCTGCATGTTAATCTGTCTGTTCGTCTCCATGTTAATCTGTCTGTTCGTCTCTCCATGTTAATCTGTCTGTTCGTCTCCATGTTAATCTGTCTGTTCGTCTCCATGTTAATCTGTCTGTTCGTCTCCATGTTAATCTGTCTGTTCGTCTCTGCATGTTAATCTGTCTGTTCGTCTCTCCATGTTAATCTGTCTGTTCGTCTCATGTTAATCTGTCTGTTCGTCTCCATGTTAATCTGTCTGTTCGTCTCTCCATGTTAATCTGTCTGTTCGTCTCTCCATGTTAATCTGTCTGTTCGTCTCTCCATGTTAATCTGTCTGTTCGTCTCTCCATGTTAATCTGTCTGTTCGTCTCTCCATGTTAATCTGTCTGTTCGTCTCTCCATGTTAATCTGTCTGTTCGTTTCTCCATGTTAATCTGTCTGTTCGTCTCTCCATGTTAATCTGTCTGTTCGTCTCTCCATGTTAATCTGTCTGTTCGTCTCTCCATGTTAATCTGTCTGTTCGTCTCTCCATGTTAATCTGTCTGTTCGTCTCCATGTTAATCTGTCTGTTCGTCTCCATGTTAATCTGTCTGTTCGTCTCCATGTTAATCTGTCTGTTCGTCTCCATGTTAATCTGTCTGTTCGTCTCCATGTTAATCGGTCTGTTCGTCTCCATGTTAATCGGTCTGTTCGTCTCTGCATGTTAATCTGTCTGTTCGTCTCTGCATGTTAATCTGTTGGCCTCAAATTCATTTTTGAAGAATTGCGCAATTTTATTGTCATGGTAAAGCTCAGTCTGTCTTGAATACTAAGTTTTCCTCTCTCCCCGTGTCTCCTTCTCTGTCCATGTTCTCTCTCCACTGTCCACAGAATGACCTGCTGGATGTAGTGGGGAGTATTGACCTGTCCAAGAAGACCGTCAAGAGAATCAGGATCAATTTTGTGTTTGCTCTGGTCTATAACCTGGTGGGGATCCCTATCGCTGCTGGGGTGTTCATGCCTGTTGGTCTGGTTCTCCAGCCGTGGATGGGTTCTGCTGCCATGGCCCTCTCCTCTGTCTCTGTGGTGCTGTCCTCTCTACTACTCAAATGGTGAGTTAGCAGACCAGGTGCCAGTTTCCCATCAAGTTGTGTGTGTGTGTTAGCTCTTCTCGGCACCTTAGTTACTCTAAATCCAGCACTGAACTATTTGTAGTGCCTCATTGGTTCTGTATCTAACTCTCTTCTCTCTCTCTATTTGTAGCTACACTAACTCTCTCCTCTCTCTCTCTCTGTTTGTAGCTACACTAACTCTCTCCTCTCTCTCTCTGTTTGTAGCGACACTAACTCTCTCTTCTCTCTCTCTGTTTGTAGCGACACTAAATCTCTCCTCTCTCTCTCTGTTTGTAGCGACACTAACTCTCTCTCCTCTCGCTCTCTCTGTTTGTAGTGACACTAACTCTCTCTCCTCTCTCTCGCTCTCTCTCTGTTTGTAGTGACACTAACTCGCTCTCCTCTCTCTCGCTCTCTCTCTGTTTGTAGCGACACTAACTCGCTCTCCTCTCTCGCTCTCTCTCTGTTTGTAGCGACACTAACTCTCTCTCCTCTCGCTCTCTCTCTGTTTGTAGCGACACTAACTCTCTCTCCTCTCTCTCTCTCTCTGTTTGTAGCGACACTAACTCACTCCTCTCTCTCTCGCTCTCTCTCTGTTTGTAGCGACACTAACTCTCTCCTCTCTCTCTGTTTGTAGCTACACTAACTCTCTCTCTCTCTCTCTGTTTGTAGCGACACTAACTCTCTCTCTCCTCTCTCTCTCTGTTTGTAGCGACACTAACTCTCTCTCTCTCTCTCGCTCTCTGTTTGTAGCGACACTAACTCTCTCTCTCGCTCTCTGTTTGTAGCGACACTAACTCTCCTCTCTCTCCTCTCTCTCTCTGTTTGTAGCGACACTAACTCTCTCTCTCTCTCTCTCTGTTTGTAGCGACACTAACTCTCTCTCCTCTCGCTCTCTCTCTGTTTGTAGCGACACTAACTCTCTCTCTCTCTGTTTGTAGCGACACTAACTCTCTCTCTCTCTCTCTCTCGCTCTCTCTCTGTTTGTAGCGACACTAACTCTCTCTCCTCTCTCTCTCGCTCTCTCTCTGTTTGTAGCGACACTAACTCTCTCTCCTCTCGCTCTCTCTGTTTGTAGTGACACTAACTCTCTCTCCTCTCTCTCTCTGTTTGTAGCGACACTAACTCTCTCTCTCTCTCTCGCTCTCTGTTTGTAGCGACACTAACTCTCTCTCTCGCTCTCTGTTTGTAGCGACACTAACTCTCCTCTCTCTCTCTGTTTGTAGCGACACTAACTCTCTCTCCTCTCTCTCTGTTTGTAGCGACACTAACTCTCTCTCCTCTCGCTCTCTCTCTGTTTGTAGCGACACTAACTCACTCTCTCTCTCTCTCTCGCTCTCTGTTTGTAGCGACACTAACTCTCTCCTCTCTCTCTCGCTCTCTGTTTGTAGCGACACTAACTCTCTCTCCTCTCGCTCTCTCTGTTTGTAGTGACACTAACTCTCTCTCCTCTCGCTCTCTGTTTGTAGTGACACTAACTCTCTCTCTCTCTCTCTGTTTGTAGCGACACTAACTCTCTCTCCTCTCGCTCTCTCTCTGTTTGTAGCGACACTAACTCTCTCTCTCTCTCTCGCTCTCTGTTTGTAGCGACACTAACTCTCTCTCTCTCGCTCTCTGTTTGTAGCGACACTAACTCTCTCCTCTCTCTCTCGCTCTCTGTTTGTAGTGACACTAACTCTCTCTCTCTCTCTCTCTCTGTTTGTAGCGACACTAACTCTCTCTCCTCTCGCTCTCTGTTTGTAGCGACACTAACTCTCTCTCCTCTCGCTCTCTCTGTTTGTAGTGACACTAACTCTCTCTCCTCTCTCTCTCTGTTTGTAGCGACACTAACTCTCTCTCTCTCTCTCGCTCTCTGTTTGTAGCGACACTAACTCTCTCTCCTCTCTCTCTCTGTTTGTAGCGACACTAACTCTCTCTCCTCTCTCTCTGTTTGTAGCGACACTAACTCTCTCTCCTCTCGCTCTCTCTCTGTTTGTAGCGACACTAACTCTCTCTCTCTCTCGCTCTCTGTTTGTAGCGACACTAACTCTCTCCTCTCTCTCTCGCTCTCTGTTTGTAGCGACACTAACTCTCTCTCCTCTCGCTCTCTCTGTTTGTAGTGACACTAACTCTCTCTCCTCTCGCTCTCTGTTTGTAGTGACACTAACTCTCTCTCCTCTCTCTCTGTTTGTAGCGACACTAACTCTCTCTCCTCTCGCTCTCTCTCTGTTTGTAGCGACACTAACTCTCTCTCTCTCTCGCTCTCTGTTTGTAGCGACACTAACTCTCTCTCTCTCGCTCTCTGTTTGTAGCGACACTAACTCTCTCCTCTCTCTCTCGCTCTCTGTTTGTAGTGACACTAACTCTCTCTCCTCTCTCTCTCTCTGTTTGTAGCGACACTAACTCTCTCTCCTCTCGCTCTCTGTTTGTAGCGACACTAACTCTCTCTCCTCTCGCTCTCTCTGTTTGTAGTGACACTAACTCTCTCTCCTCTCTCTCTCTGTTTGTAGCGACACTAACTCTCTCTCTCTCTCTCGCTCTCTGTTTGTAGCGACACTAACTCTCTCTCCTCTCTCTCTGTTTGTAGCGACACTAACTCTCTCTCCTCTCTCTCTGTTTGTAGCGACACTAACTCTCTCTCCTCTCGCTCTCTCTCTGTTTGTAGCGACACTAACTCTCTCTCTCTCTCTCGCTCTCTGTTTGTAGCGACACTAACTCTCTCTCTCTCTCTCGCTCTCTGTTTGTAGCGACACTAACTCTCTCTCCTCTCGCTCTCTCTGTTTGTAGTGACACTAACTCTCTCTCCTCTCGCTCTCTGTTTGTAGTGACACTAACTCTCTCTCTCTCTCTCTGTTTGTAGCGACACTAACTCTCTCTCCTCTCGCTCTCTCTCTGTTTGTAGCGACACTAACTCTCTCTCTCTCTCTCGCTCTCTGTTTGTAGCGACACTAACTCTCTCCTCTCTCTCTCGCTCTCTGTTTGTAGCGACACTAACTCTCTCTCCTCTCGCTCTCTCTGTTTGTAGTGACACTAACTCTCTCTCCTCTCGCTCTCTGTTTGTAGTGACACTAACTCTCTCTCTCTCTCTCTCTGTTTGTAGCGACACTAACTCTCTCTCCTCTCGCTCTCTCTCTGTTTGTAGCGACACTAACTCTCTCTCTCTCTCTCGCTCTCTGTTTGTAGCGACACTAACTCTCTCCTCTCTCTCTCGCTCTCTGTTTGTAGTGACACTAACTCTCTCTCTCTCTCTCTCTCTGTTTGTAGCGACACTAACTCTCTCTCCTCTCGCTCTCTGTTTGTAGCGACACTAACTCTCTCTCCTCTCGCTCTCTCTGTTTGTAGTGACACTAACTCTCTCTCCTCTCTCTCTCTGTTTGTAGCGACACTAACTCTCTCTCTCTCTCTCGCTCTCTGTTTGTAGCGACACTAACTCTCTCTCTCTCTCTCTCTGTTTGTAGCGACACTAACTCTCTCTCCTCTCTCTCTGTTTGTAGCGACACTAACTCTCTCTCCTCTCGCTCTCTCTCTGTTTGTAGCGACACTAACTCTCTCTCTCTCTCGCTCTCTGTTTGTAGCGACACTAACTCTCTCCTCTCTCTCTCGCTCTCTGTTTGTAGCGACACTAACTCTCTCTCCTCTCGCTCTCTCTGTTTGTAGTGACACTAACTCTCTCTCCTCTCGCTCTCTGTTTGTAGTGACACTAACTCTCTCTCCTCTCTCTCTGTTTGTAGCGACACTAACTCTCTCTCCTCTCGCTCTCTCTCTGTTTGTAGCGACACTAACTCTCTCTCTCTCTCTCGCTCTCTGTTTGTAGCGACACTAACTCTCTCTCTCTCGCTCTCTGTTTGTAGCGACACTAACTCTCTCCTCTCTCTCTCGCTCTCTGTTTGTAGTGACACTAACTCTCTCTCCTCTCTCTCTCTCTGTTTGTAGCGACACTAACTCTCTCTCCTCTCGCTCTCTGTTTGTAGCGACACTAACTCTCTCTCCTCTCGCTCTCTCTGTTTGTAGTGACACTAACTCTCTCTCCTCTCTCTCTCTCTGTTTGTAGCGACACTAACTCTCTCTCTCTCTCTCGCTCTCTGTTTGTAGCGACACTAACTCTCTCTCCTCTCTCTCTCTGTTTGTAGCGACACTAACTCTCTCTCCTCTCTCTCTCTGTTTGTAGCGACACTAACTCTCTCTCTCTCGCTCTCTCTCTGTTTGTAGCGACACTAACTCTCTCTCTCTCGCTCTCTGTTTGTAGCGACACTAACTCTCTCTCCTCTCGCTCTGTTTGTAGCGACATGAATTCTCTCTCCTCTCTCTCTCTCTCTCGCTCTCTGTTTGTAGCGACACTAACTCTCTCTCTCTCTCTCTGTTTGTAGCGACACTAACTCTCTCTCTCTCTCGCTCTCTCTCTGTTTGTAGCGACACTAACTCTCTCTCTCTCTCTCTCTCTCTCGCTCTCTCTCTGTTTGTAGCGACACTAATTCTCTCTCTCTCTCTGTTTGTAGCGACACTAACTCTCTCTCTCTCTCGCTCTGTTTGTAGCGACACTAACTCTCTCTCTCCTCTCTCTCTCTCTGTTTGTAGCGACACTAACTCTCTCTCCTCTCTCTCTCTCTGTTTGTAGCGACACTAACTCTCTCTCTCTCGCTCTCTGTTTGTAGCGACACTAACTCTCTCTCCTCTCTCTCTCTGTTTGTAGCGACACTAACTCTCTCTCCTCTCTCTCTCTGTTTGTAGCGACACTAACTCTCTCTCTCTCGCTCTCTCTCTGTTTGTAGCGACACTAACTCTCTCTCTCTCGCTCTCTGTTTGTAGCGACACTAACTCTCTCTCCTCTCGCTCTGTTTGTAGCGACATGAATTCTCTCTCCTCTCTCTCTCTCTCTCGCTCTCTGTTTGTAGCGACACTAACTCTCTCCTCTCTCTCTGTTTGTAGCGACACTAACTCTCTCTCTCTCTCGCTCTCTCTCTGTTTGTAGCGACACTAACTCTCTCTCTCTCTCTCTCTCGCTCTCTCTCTGTTTGTAGCGACACTAATTCTCTCTCTCTCTCTGTTTGTAGCGACACTAACTCTCTCTCTCTCTCTCGCTCTGTTTGTAGCGACACTAACTCTCTCTCTCCTCTCTCTCTCTCTGTTTGTAGCGACACTAACTCTCTCTCCTCTCTCTCTCTCTGTTTGTAGCGACACTAACTCTCTCTCTCTCGCTCTCTGTTTGTAGCGACACTAACTCTCTCTCTCTCTCGCTCTCTGTTTGTAGCGACACTAACTCTCTCTCCTCTCTCTCTCTCTCTCTGTTTGTAGCGACACTAACTCTCTCCTCTCTCTCTCGCTCTCTGTTTGTAGCGACACTAACTCTCTCTCTCTCTCTCTCTCTCTCTCTGTTTGTAGCGACACTAACTCTCTTCTCTCTGTTTGTAGCTACACTAAGCCCAGCGCTGAGCTGCTGGAGTCTCGTCTGGGCAGTCAGAAGAGAGATGCTGCAAGCCTATCAGACGTCAGTGTACACATCGGCATGGGCGAGCTGCGCCGTTCCTCCCCCAAGCTGAGCCTATTGGACCGCGTTGTTAACTTCAGCCGCGCCTCCATCAACTCCCTCCAATCAAAGCACTCCCTGAACAGCATGGCCCTCAGCGAACCCGACAAACACTCATTGCTGGTGGGGGAGGCCCTCTGCGAGGAGGAGTTTGTCTGAGGCTAGGTTATGCTAATTTAAGCTTGACTAGGCTACGCTAAGCTAACTTAAGGTAATTGCCCCATCCATCTACACAGGTGCCCCCAGGGTGACATCTTTTGACTTGAAAAAGCCTTTCTTTTGCCCCACACCGTCTGACTGACAGCGCGCACTCCAATGGATGCCTGGGGGGGCTTCATGTTCACTCTACCGCTGCCCTGGGTCTTTTGTCAATGGCCACTTGTACCCTCAGAGGATGGGGTCTTACACTGGGGTTTTTATAGGAGCTCTGACTCTTTGTCCAGGGTGTTAAGAGCTTCAGCTGAAAGACGATGCAGGTGTCATTAGGAAGACTGCACTGCAATCTTTTTCTATGTGCTTTATAATATGAAGGTTTGCAGAGACAATCTTTTGACATTTATCCAAAGACACCCTAAAATGGTGCCCCATATTAAAGTGTACTTAATGTGACAAAAAAACAGAAGTCCTTCTGAGGCAGCAGAAGTGTATTAAATATACTGTTGTATATTATGATTGTATAATTAAGCAATGAGGCCCGGGAGGTGTGGTATAAGGCCAATATACCACGGTTAAGGGCTGTTCTTAGACACAACGCAATGTGGAGTGCCTGGACACAGTCCTTAGCCTTGGTATATTGGCCATATATCACAAACCCCCGAGGAGCCTTATTGCTATTATAAACTGGTTACCAATGTAATTAGAGCAGTAAAAATAAATGTTTTGTCATACCTGTGGTATATGGTCTGATATACCATGGCTGTCAGCCAATCAGAATTCAGGGCTCAAACCACCCATTTTGTAACGAGAGTATTTATATTAGTCTTATTTAAAAACAAAAACAATTACCACAGTACTTATTTGTACTTTGTCATATATTTTCCTTGGAAAACGAAGGAATGTTGTTGAGGATGTTTGTTTGTTATCCGTATGTTTCCAACAAACTTTGTTTTCTTGAATTAAGAAATATATATTGTATCATTTAAGAATGTGCTGTATAAACTCTAAGGATCTCTTACTGCAGAATACTTGTGTAACCATTTGTACCAGTAAACTTACTGAAGTGCCAATTGTATACTCAAAGTCCAACACATTCCAAAGATAACGCTGTGCTCAGCAGGAGTCTGCAGCTGATTGGCTAGTCTGCTTTACCACAGTCTATTTATTGACAGAGTTTCTCACAGAATGAAGAAGAATTGCATGTTAATTATGTAATTCATTTGGATTAGGAACACAGACTTGTGTGAAACAGCCAGTTATTGAATGTCAATTCTTCACTGTGAATGAAACAACCGATGTTACATGGTAGAAGTAATATGTGAGATGGGACATTTTGAAAACCAGGAAGACGTGGGTCAGTAACATCTGGGTTTCTGGGGGGCACTAGGAAGACTTGGGTCAGTAACATCTGGGTTTCTGGGGGCACCAGGAAGATGTGGGTCAGTAACATCTGGGTTTCTGGGGGGGCACCAGGAAGACGTGGGTCAGTAACATCTGGGTTTCTGGGGGCACTAGGAAGACGTGGGTCAGTAACATCTGGGTTTCTGGGGGGCACCAGGAAGACGTGGGTCAGTAACATCTGGGTTTCTGGGAGGGGGGCACTAGGAAGACGTGGGTCAGTAACATCTGGGTTTTTGGTAGATGACTGAAACAGAGTTCTAAGTTGATTTCCAAATATTCTAACTATATAGAGTTAGACTACATTGCTAGAGACACTATGAAACACCCAATGTAAAGCTAGCAGGACTAGAAGGATAGATTGTAAGTCCCCTTCATTCATATTGTGGTCATGACTGATCATGCCAGAAGGCCTGCTTGTTAGTTGAACTGTCCAGTAGTGGCTTGTCATCTGTGTGTCATTCCTCTACATTGCTGTGCTTTTCAACGTGAATGATGTAATCATGCAACACAATGCAGACACCTACTGATTCCTCCACATTAGATGCCAGTTTCATTGTGCTCTGATATGCAGGCCATAGTGCCAGCCAGTACATGTATCTAGCCATGGGGGGGTTTGTGTGTGGAAGTTGTCCGGTTGGGGGGTGGTTGTGTGTGTGGAAGGCAATAGTGTTTCCATATAGGTTGTCTGTATAATTATCTTGGAATAAACTGCTTTGACGTTGTTCTTCTGTTTTATTTTCATTTAAAACACACAGCATCATTCTGACCCATCAAATCCACTTGACTCACTTTATAAATGGTTAGAACATCCCTATTGCAGTAAAGTGGAAAAGGAATCTGCTGTGTCTAACCTTGACCAGTAGATGGCAGTAAGCAACCACAGGTTTTGCCTGTCTGGGTTTGAATGAGAGATGAACAAAATGTTCAATTTACATACTTTATCATATGGAGACTGAATAAACCATGTGACCTGACCAGGGGAAACGCTAGTAAGGCTTCAGTCTTGCGCTCCAGGATGTTGACAGCATCCGATGTCACAGGAAGGCCAAGATCATCAAGGACCTCTGCCACCATAGCCTGTTCACCCCGCCACCATCTAGAAGGTAGAGACAGTACAGGTGCACGAAAGCTGGGAATGAGAGGCTGATAAACAGCTTCTGTCTCCAGGCCATCAGACTGTTAAACAGTCTCCACTAGCCGGCTACCACCCAGTACTCTACCCTGAACCTTAGAGACGGTTACTGGCCGGCTACCACCCGGTACTCTACCCTGAACCTTAGAGACGGTTACTGGCCGGCTACCACCCGGTACTCTACCCTGAACCTTAGAGACGGTTACTGGCCGGCTACCACCCGGTACTCTACCCTGAACTTTAGTCACTGTTACTAGCCTGCTACCACCCGGTACTCTACCCTGAACCTTAGAGACGGTTACTGGCCGGCTACCACCCGGTACTCTACCCTGAACCTTAGAGACTGTTACTAGCCGGCTACCACCCGGTACTCTACCCTGAACCTTAGAGACGGTTACTGGCCGGCTACCACCCGGTACTCTACCCTGAACCTTAGAGACTGTTACTGGCCGGCTACCACCCGGTACTCTACCCTGAACCTTAGAGACGGTTACTGGCCGGCTACCACCCGGTACTCTACCCTGAACCTTAGAGACTGTTACTAGCCTGCTACCACCCGGTACTCTACCCTGAACCTTAGAGACGGTTACTGGCCGGCTACCACCCGGTACTCTACCCTGAACCTTAGAGACTGTTACTGGCCGGCTACCACCCGGTACTCTACCCTGAACCTTAGAGACTGTTACTAGCCGGCTACCACCCGGTACTCTACCCTGAACCTTAGAGACGGTTACTGGCCGGCTACCACCCGGTACTCTACCCTGAACCTTAGAGACGGTTACTGGCCGGCTACCACCCGGTACTCTACCCTGAACTTTAGTCACTGTTACTAGCCTGCTACCACCCGGTACTCTACCCTGAACCTTAGAGACGGTTACTGGCCGGCTACCACCCGGTACTCAACCCTGCACCTTAGAGACTGCTGCCCTATAGACAGACACTGAACACGGGTCACTTTAATAATGTATACATCCGGTTTTACCCACTTGATATGTACACAGCATACAAAACATTATGATTGACCAGGTGAATCCAAGTGAAAGCTATGATCCTTTATTGATGTCAGTTGTTAAATCCACTTCAAATCAGTGTAGATGAAAGGGAGGAGACAGGTTAAAGAATTTGTAAGCCTTGAGACAACTGAGACATGGATTGAGTATGTCTGCCATTCAGAGGGTGAAGACAAAATATTTAAGTGCCTTTAAACGGGGTATGGTAGTAAGTGCCAGGTGCACCGGTTTGTGCCAAGAACTGAAACGCTGCTGGGTTTTTCACAACAGGTTCCCGTGTGTATCAAGAATGGTCCACCACCCAAAGGACATTAAGCCGACTTCACACAACTGTGGGAAGCATTAGAGTCAACATGGGCCAGCACCCGTGCTTTAGACACCTTGTAGAGTCCATGCCACGAAGAAATTAGGCTGTTTTGAGGAATTTTATTGCACCTGCGATAAAATCTTTAAATCTGTGTATACGACCGATCTTTGACTTCATTTAGTAGTAAAAACAGAAACATTACAACCCTTTTGAGACTTCATTATTTTTTATTTCATCCAGTTAGTCTAGACATGACAACATCCCAAATATTCTGAAAAAAATAATAATTTAAAATATCATTATTCCAGAATACCCTTTTCCTAAAAATACCCATTTAATTTAGATGACTGTAAACTGTCATGACATAGTCCTCTTGAGTGTATTTGTATCACTTTGGCTAGATTGACATTGCAGCAGATTGACTTGGCAGATAGACTGAAGGCCTGTAAAACATTGATTGATATTTGCGTAAGACTTTTAATTTGTAGTAATTAAGGTTTGTTCGGGCAGGTTTGTGTGGCATTTCTTGGGGTTTGGTACATCAAGTTAAAGAGACACGAATACATTGTCTGCTGGTTGACAAATATTGTTATTAAGAATCCATTGTGCTTATCTCTCACTAATTGTTGCTTTTCAAAGTTACATTAATTGATTAATGAATGTGCTTCATCACATAAATAATTTATAGGACTTTAAGTTTGAAATACTGAGAATTAGAAATATGTAGTATCTCAGATCAACCATCAATTACAATATTCACAATATAGCATTCACAGATTTACATATGAAAAACATCAAACAATGAATAGATGCTGAGACTGTGATTCAATCCTAGGCACGTTATAGAGCAGACCACTTTGACGTCATTTACAGCGTTTACCGTCAGCGTATACCGTCAGCGTATACCGTCAGCGTTTACCGTCAGCGTATACCGTCAGCGTTTACCGTCAGCGTTTACCGTCAGCGTTTACCGTTTGAACGTCAGAGAAATTGCCTTTTAAAAGGTGCAGTGTCTGTCCAATGCACTGCTCTTACAACCAGCCTTGGATTGAATCACTGCCTCGGTTTGAATTAAATCTGCCGATGCTACATTTAACTACTGAAATACACTGAAACATTATCCATCGCTCAAAGCCTCTTCCTAAAATCTGGAAGAACAACTTCTATAGCAGGATTCTCTGTGAAAATACTTATATAGAAACCATATAAGTCAATACTGGTAGATATATTTTTCATACTTAAAACATTTAAAAACACCTTATACAGAAATCACATGATGCGATGAAAACGGAGGACACTATTATCAACCAAACAGAATGTTCACAATAATTATTTTAAACACTTTTAAAGGATTACTTCCATTTACTTCTTAGACATAAAAAATAGCAATCTGTCTATTGTGTGTTTTTTTTTTTTAAGGTACTCGTAGCGCTATTATCCAGAGTTCCTTTTGTCGGACAGTACTGGACCCCCAGCCTACCTGTAGTTTTTGCTGCTGTTATTGTAGTCCCGAGTTTAACACCATAACAGTGCATTTGAGTGAATCTTTCAGCAGGTCAATCATTCACTATTCCTCAAATTCTTTTGTCATATAGATTTTAAATTAGGGATTGCCAAAACGTGCACAAGACATGCTGCGCTTTTTTCTAGCCTGAGAGATGGTCTAGCTAGCCTGAGAGATGGTCTAGCTAGCCTGAGAGATGGTCTAGCTAGCCTGAGAGATGGTCTAGCTAGCCTGAGACAGCAGCAGAGGAGCACAAGAAAAACCAACTGACCCTCATCTCTTTGGCACATGGTTCAGCAAGGTGCGTTGTCTCGTGACTGGGTCGCTATTCGGGACCGCAAGGTTTTTCTCTTCATCAAGAAACAACACTTCACAACGCTGTGCCACACCTTGAAATGGATCGCTACTTTCATTTCAAGGCAAGACGGCATGGCGGATTCTGCTTTAGGGGGAGACCCCCCCCCCCCCCAGATACTGTATCAAACTATACGTTGTTTTTAACAAAAAATGTAAAGATTTGTCATTGTTTTGAAACACAGATGCAGCGGATGCCATCCTGAAAGCAGTGTAGGCTGCTGAGGGGAGAACGGCTCATAATAACGGCCTGTACGGAGCAAATGGAATGGCATCAAACACCTGGAAACCATGGAAACCACGTGTTTGACGCAGCATTTGATACCATTCCACTGATTCCGCTCCTGTCATTAACACGAGCCTGTCCCTCCCCAATTAAAGTGCCACCAACCTCCTGTGCCTGAAGTGACGATACAGACAGACTAGTTGACTGTCTGAAAAACACCTGCCGTATTATCACACCAATGAGGAGTGGTTTGTTCATGCATGGTTTGGGAAGCAGAATAGATAGTCTGGAATAAACATCAATTATATGAAGATATTGCATCAAAAGCACCAGTAATATACACAAATGGTTATTGTAGACCATTAAAAGATCTCACACTGTTAAGGGGCGTAAACCCTGGTCATGGAACCAATGTAGACACCATCCAAAATGGCACCCTATTCCCTACATAGTGCACTATTTTTGACTAGAGCCCTATGAGAATAGGATGCCATTTGGGACGCACACCTGGCAAAGTTCACTCATTTGGCAAATATGAATTCATTAAAATGCACTGTATGTCATATTGTTATTCTCTGAAATGATTTGTTGAGGTCTCACAAACCGCTGTTGAGATTTGGCAAATAAATTAACTTCATTTTGGAGTAGGCATCATAGTTCGATTAAGACTGACTAATATTGATTACTGCTATTGTTATAAATACAGGAATACAGACCCTGTTATTTTTTCCTGGATCTCCACTGAACACAAACATCTGTTTTGAATATGAAAATGTTTTGGCAGAAAAATACAATCGACAGAAAAGTCAACTATTAAAAAAACTGCATGGGAATAGAAAAAGAGGAGAGAGGGTGACGGAGAGAGGGTGACGAGAGAGGGTGACGGAGAGAGGGTGACGAGAGAGGGTGACGGAGAGAGTGTGACGGAGAGAGGGTGACGGAGAGAGGGTGACGGAGAGAGTGTGACGGAGAGAGTGTGACGGAGAGAGTGTGTGACGGAGAGAGTGTGACGGAGAGAGGGTGACGGAGAGAGGGTGACGGAGAGAGTGTGACGGAGAGAGTGTGACGGAGAGAGGGTGACGGAGAGAGTGTGACGGAGAGAGTCTGACGGAGAGAGGATGACGGAGAGAGGATGACGGAGAGAGAGTGACAGAGAGAGGGTGACGGAGAGGGTGACGGAGAGAGTGTGACGGAGAGAGGGTGACGGAGAGAGTGTGACGGAGAGAGGGTGACGGAGAGAGTGTGACGGAGAGAGTGTGACGGAGAGAGTGTGACGGAGAGAGGGTGACGGAGAGAGGGTGACGGAGAGAGGGTGACGTAGAGAGTGTGACGGAGAGAGGATGACGGAGAGAGGGTGACGGAGAGAAGGTGACGGAGAGAGGGTGACGGAGAGAGGGTGACGGAGAGAGGGTGACGGAGAGAGGGTGACAGAGAGGGTGACGGAGGAGAGAGGGTGACGGAGAGAGGGTGACGGAGAGAGGGTGACGGAGAGAGGATGACGGAGAGAGGGTGACGGAGAGAGGGTGACGGAGAGAGGATGACGGAGAGAGGGTGACGGAGAGAGGGTTACGGAGAGATGGTGACGGAGAGATGGTGACGGAGAGAGGGTGATGGAGAGAGGGTGACGGAGAGAGGGTGACAGAGAGGGTGACGGAGAGAGGGTGACGGAGAGAGGGTGACGGAGAGAGTGTGATGGAGAGAGGGTGACGGGAGAGGGTGACGGAGAGGGTGACAGAGAGAGGGTGAAGGGAGGAGGGAAACAAGGGAGAGGAGGAGAAAAAGTAGGGCAGTTGAGGATGAGAAGCAAAACTTAACTTTGGCAGAATGAGGAAGAGGGTTGGCGGTGGGTTGGGGTTGGTGTCTGGGTTGGTGTCTGGGTTGGTGTCTGGGTTGGTGTCTGCCACCAGTACAGATGGTGAGAGGGTAGTATGGTAGTGCCAGGAGGGTTGGTGGTGTCTGGGTTGGTGTCTGCCACCAGTACAGATGGTGAGAGGGTAGTATGGTAGTGCCAGGAGGGTTGGTGGTGTCTGGGTTGGTGTCTGGGTTGGTGTCTGGGTTGGTGTCTGGGTTGGTGTCTGCCACCAGTACAGATGGTGTGAGGGTAGTATGGTAGTGCCAGGAGGGTTGGTGGTGTCTGGGTTGGTGTCTGCCACCAGTACAGATGGTGAGAGGGTAGTATGGTAGTGCCAGGAGGGTTGGTGGTGTCTGCCACCAGTACAGATGGTGTGAGGAGAGTATGGTAGTGCCAGGAGGGTTGGTGGTGTCTGGTATGGTGTCTGCCACCAGTACAGATGGTGAGAGGGTAGTATGGTAGTGCCAGGAGGGTTGTTGGTGAGCTGGACACTCATAGTCCTTTGTTGAAGTAGATCCTCTCCACCCCGGGGTGGCTCGCACGGATCTTCTCCTGAAGCTCTGGCTCCAATCGGCTTACTGACATAGAGCTAAAAAAGAGAGAGAGAGAGAAAGAGAGCGAGAGAGAGAGAGGGAGAGAGAGAGAGAGAGAAAGAGAACACATATTATTGCTGTGATACTGATCAACACAGCTGATCAACACAGCTAGCAATGACGATTCACTCACCTCTTCTGGGGGAACAGTGCACAGCATAGCGGAGTGGCAAACACCAGGCTGAAAGACAAGCAACACATTATTATATAGCGCTAGAGACTGTAGATTAGATACCATAGCTATAATGCTTGTTGCTTAAAAACATGTTTAAAACATGCTCGTCACAGGTCCTTCACAGTGTTGACTGTATATGTCACAGGTCCTTCACAGTGTTGACTGTATATGTCACAGGTCCTTCACAGTGTTGACTGTATATGTCACAGGTCCTTCACAGTGTTGACTGTATATGTCACAGGTCCTTCACAGTGTTGACTGTATATGTCACAGGTCCTTCACAGTGTTGACTGTATATGTCACAGGTCCTTCACAGTGTTGACTGTATATGTCACAGGTCCTTCACAGTGTTGACTGTATATGTCACAGGTCCTTCACAGCGTTGACTGTATGAATTTTTCCGGCGCCGACAGAGATGGCCGCCTCACTTCACATTCTTAGGAAACTATGCAGTATTTTGTTTTTTTACGTGTTATTTCTTACGTTGGTACCCCAGGGAGGAACTATCAACGTCAACTCACCATCATTACGACCAGGAATACGACTTTCCCGAAGCGGATCCTCTGTTTTGCCCACCACCCGGGACAATGGATCGAATTCCAGCCGGCGAACCAAAACAACGACGCCGTAAAAAGGGCAGACGAAGCGGTCTTCTGGTCAGGCTCCGAAGACGGGCACATCGCGCACCACTCCCTAGCATACTACTCGCCAATGTCCAGTCTCTTGACAACAAGGTTGATGAAATCCGAGCAAAGGTAGCATTCCAGAGAGACATCAGAGACTGTAACGTTCTTTGCTTCACGGAAACATGGCTCACTCGAGACACACTATCAGAGTCGATACAGCCAGCTGGTTTCTTCAAGCATCGCGCCGACAGAAACAAGCATCTTTCTGGTAAGAAGAGGGGCGGGGGGTTATGCCTTATGATTAACGAGACGTGGTGTTATCATAACAACATACAGGAACTCAAGTCCTTCTGTTCACCTGACTTAGAATTCCTCACAATCAAATGTTGACCGCATTATCTACCAAGAGAATTCTCTTCGATTATAATCACAGCCGCATATATTCCCCCAATGGCCCTGAACAAACTCCATTTGACTCTATGTAAACCACAAAACCTGAGGCTGCATTCATTGTAGCTGGGGATTTTAACAAGGCAAATCTGAAAACAAGACTCCCTAAATTCTATCAGCATATCGATTGTGCTACCAGGGCTGGTAAAACCCTGGATCATTGTTATTCTAACTCCGCGACGCATATAAGGCCCTCCCCCGCCCTCCTTTTGGAAAAGCTGACCACGACTCCATTTTGTTGCTCCATGCCTATAGACAGAGACTAAAACAGGAAGCTCCCACGCTCAGGTCTGTTCAACGCCGGTCCGACCAATCTGATTCCACGCTTCAAGACTGCTTCCATCACATGGACTGGGATATGTTCCGCATTGTGTCAAACAACAACATTGACGAATACGCTGATTCGGTGAGCGAGTTTATTAGCAAGTGCATCGGCGATGTCGTACCCACAGCAACTATTAAAACATTCCCAAACCAGTGGATTGAGGGCAGCATTCGCGCGAAACTGAAAGTGCGAACCACTGCTTTTAATCAGGGCAAGGTGACCGGAAACATGACCGAATACAAACAGTGTAGCTATTCCCTCCGCAAGGCAATCAAACAAGCTAAGCGTCAGTATAGAGACAAAGTAGAGTCGAAATTCAACAGCTCAGACACAAGAGGTATGTGGCAGGGTGTACAGTCAATCACGGATTACAAAAATCAGCCCCGTCGTGGACCAGGATGTCTTGCAATACAGTGCCACTGACACGGCCCGCTACCAAAACCGGCGGACTCTCCTTCACTGCAGTCGACGTAAGTAAAACATTTAAACGTGTTAACCCTCGCAAGGCTGCAGGCCCAGACGGCGTCCCCAGCCGCGTCATCAGAGCATGCACAGACCAGCTGGCTGGTGTTTACGGACATATTGAATCAACACAGACAGCATGGTGAAGAAGGCGCAGCAGTGCCTCTTCAACCTCAGGAGCCTGAAGAAATTTGGCTTGTCAACAAAAGCACTCACAAACTTTTACAGATGCCCAATCGAGAGCATCCTGTCGGGCTGTATAACCGCCTGGTACGGCAACTGCTCCGCCCACAACCGTAAGGCTCTCCAGAGGGTAGTGAGGTCTGCACAACGCATCACCGGGGGCAAACTACCGGCCCTCCAGGACACCTACACCACCCGATGTCACAGGAAGGCCATAAAGATCATCAAGGACAACAACCACCCGAGCCACTGCCACCACTAACATTGAGTGGCTGCTGCCAACATACTGACTTAACTCCAGCCACTTTAATAATGGAAAAATGTATGTACATTTTTTTAATCACGAGCCACTTTAAATAATGCCACTTAATATAATGTTTACATACCTTACATTTGTCACGCCCTGGTCTTAGTATTTTGTGTTTTCTATATTTATTTGGTCAGGCCAGGGTGTGACATGGGTTTATTTTGTGTTGTGTTTAGGTATGGGGGTTTTTCGTAGGTTTTGGGATTGTGGCTTAGTGGGGTGTTCTAGCAAAGTCTATGGTTGCCTGAGGCGGTTCTCAATCAGAGGCAGGTGATTCTCGTTGTCTCTGATTGGGAACCATATTTAGGCAGCCATATTCTTTGAGTGTTTGGTGGGTGATTGTTCCTGTCTCTATGTTAGTTGTCACCAGATAGGCTGTATAGGTTTTCACATTCCATTTGTTGTTTTTGTATTGTTCGTGGTTTTTCGTTATTAAACATGTATCAGAATTACCACGCTGCATTTTGGTCCGACTCTCCTTCGACGGAAGAAAACCGTAACAGAATCACCCACCACACCAGGACCAAGCAGTGTGGTGACAGGCAGCGGCAGCAGGAGCAACCAAGTTTGGAATATACGACTTGGGAGGAAATAGACAGGTGGGCGGTCGACCCAGAGAGAGTGCCGGAGCCCGCCTGGGATTCGCTGGAGCAGTGCGAGGAGGGCTATAGGAGAATGGAGTTGAAGAGAAAAGCACGGCGGCGCAGAAGGAAGCCCGAGAGTCGGCCCCAAAAATTTCTTGGGGGGGGCTCAGGGAGAGTGTGGCAGAGTCAGGGTTCAGACCTGAGCCAACTCCCCCTGTTTATCGTGAGGAGCAGCGATCACAGGACTTCTGGACGTGGGAGGAGATATTGGACGGAAAAGGACCCTGGGCACAGCCTGGAGAATATCGCCGCACCAAAGAAGAACTGGAGGCGGCGAAAGTGGAGAGGCGCTGGTATGAGGAGGCAGCACGGCGACGCGGATGGAAGCCCGAGAGTCAGCCCCATAAATTTATTGGGGGGGGGGGCTCAGGGAGAGTGTGGCAGAGTCAGGGTTCAGATCTGAGCCAACTCCCCCTGTTTATCGTGAGGAGCCAAGGAGGAGACCAGAACCAGAGCCGGTGTTGGAGGTGAGTGAAGCAGAGACTGTGAAGGAGTTAATGGGGAAAGTGTAGGAGAGAGTTATGAGGGAGTTGCTAGGTTGGTGCTTTAGATACGATATTCGCTCGACGGAGCTTGTCGGGGATTTGATGGCACCTGGGTCAGCGCTCCATACTCGTCCTGAGGTGCGTGTTAGTCGGCTGGTGAAGAGTGTGCCAGCCTCACGCACTAGGCCTCCTGTGTACCTACCTAGCCTTGCACGTCCTGTGCCAGTCCTGCTCTCAGGCTCTCCAGTACACCTTCACGGTCCGGTCCATCCTGTGCCACCCTCACGCACTAGGCCTCCTGTGTACCTACCTAGCCTTGCACGTCCTGTGCCAGTCCTGCTCTCAGGCTCTCCAGTACACCTTCACGGTCCGGTCCATCCTGTGCCACCTTCACACACCAGTCCTCCGGTGGCAGCTCCTCGCACCAGGCTTCCTGTGCGTGTCCTCAGCCCAGTATCACCAGTGCCAGCACCACGCACCAGGCCTTCAGTGCGCCTCGCCTGTTCAGCGCTGCCAGAGCCTTTCTCCTCTCCAGCGCTGTCGGTTTCTCCCGCCTGTTTAGCGCTGTCGGAGTCTCCCGCCTGTTTAGCGCTACCAGAGCCTTCCTCCTCTCCAGCGCTGCCGGAGTCTCCCGCCTGTTTAGCGCTGCCAGAGCCTTCCTCCTCTCCAGCGCTGCCGGAGTCTCCCGCCTGTCTAGCGCTATCAGAGCCTTCCTCCTCTCCAGCGCTGCCGGAGTCTCCCGCCTGTTTAGCGCTGCCAGAGCCTTCCTTCTCTCCAGTGCTGCCGGAGTCTCCTGCCTGTTCAACGCAGCCAGAGCTGCCAGTCTGCATGGAGAAGCCAGAGCTGCCAGTCTGCATGGAGATGCCAGAGCTGCCAGTCTGCATGGAGCAGCCAGAGCTGCATGGAGCAGCCAGAGCTGCCAGTCTGCATGGAGCAGCCAGAGCTGCATGGAGCAGCCAGAGCTGCCAGTCTGCATGGAGCAGCTAGAGCCGCCAGTCAGCCAGGATCTTCCAGATCCGCCAGTCAGCCAGGATCCGCCAGTCAGCCAGGATCTTCCAGATCCGCCATTCAGCCAGGATCCACCAGTCAGCCAGGATCCGCCAGTCAGCCAGGATCCACCAGTCAGCCAGGATCTTCCAGATCCGCCAGTCAGCAAGGATCCGCCAGTCAGCCATGATCTTCCAGATCCGCCAGTCAGCCAGGATCCGCCAGTCAGCCAGGATCTGCCAGAACCACCAGCTAGCCAGGATCCGCCAGTCAGCCAGGATCTGCCAGAACCACCAGCTAGCCAGGATCTGCCAGAGCCTACTACCTGCCTGAGTTTCCTCTCAGTACTGGGCTTCCTCTCGGTACTAGGCATCCTCTCAGTGCCGAGCTTCCCCTCAGTGCCGAGCTTCCCCTCAGTGCCGAGCTTCCCCTCAGTGCCGAGCTTCCCCTCAGTGCCGAGCTACCCCTCAGTCCCGAGCTACCCCTCAGTCCCGAGCTACCCCTCAGTCCCGAGCTTCCCCTCAGTCCCGAGCTTCCCCTCAGTCCCGAGCTTCTACCTCAGTCCCGAGCTGCCCCTCAGTCCAGTGGGGTCCTTGGTGAGGGTTATTAGGCCAAGGTCGGCGGCGAGGGTGGCCAATCAAAGGACGCGTTACAGGGGGACTAAGACTTGGTTGGAGTGGGGTCCACGTCCCGAGCCGGAGCCGCCACCGTGGACAGACGCCCACCCGGACCCTCCCCTATGGGTTTTAGTGTGCGGCCGGGAGTCCGCACCTTGGGGGGGGGGGGTTCTGTCACGCCCTGGTCTTAGTATTTTGTGTTTATATATTTATTTGGTCAGGCCAGGGTGTGACATGGGTTTATTTTGTGTTGTGTTTATGTATGGGGGTTTTTCGTAGGTTTTGGGATTGTGGCTTAGTGGGGTTTTCTAGCAAAGTCTATGGTTGCCTGAAGCGGTTCTCAATCAGAGGCAGGTGATTCTCGTTTGTCTCTGATTGGGAACCATATTTAGGCAGCCATATTCTTTGAGTGTTTGGTGGGTGATTGTTCCTGTCTCTGTGTTAGTTGTCACCAGATAGGCTGTAGAGGTTTTCACGTTACGTTTCTTGTTTTTGTATTGTCCGTGTTTTTTCGTTAGTAAACATGTATCAAAATTACCACACTGCATTTTGGTCCGGAAGAAAACCGTAACATTACTCATGTCTTATGTATATTCTGTACTCTATACCATCTACTGAATCTAGCCATCTTTATGTAATACATGTATCACTAGCCACTTTAAACAATGCCACTTTTCTATGTTTACATACCCTACATTACTCATCTCATATGTATATACTATACTCCATACCATCTACTGCATCTTGCCTATGCAGTTCTGTACCATCACTCATTCATATATTTTTTTATGTACATATTCTTCATCCCTTTACACTGTATGTGGCAGGTAGTTGGTAGTTGTTGTGAAATTGTTAGGTTAGGTTACTCGTTGGTTATTACTGCATTGTCGGAACTAGAAGCACAAGCATTTCGCTACACTCGCATTAACATTTGCTAACCATGTGTATGTGACAAATAAAATTTGATTTCTATCTCACAGGTCCTTCACAGTGTTGACAGTATATGTCACGGGTTTTCACAGCGTTGACAGTATATGTCACGGGTCCTTCACAGTGTTGACAGTATATGTCACGGGTCTTCACAGCATTGACAGTATATGTCACGGGTCCTTCAGTGTTGACAGTATATGTCACAGGTCCTTCAGTGTTGACAGTATATGTCACGGGGCCTTCAGTGTTGACAGTATACAGTCAGCCACCAATTGTGCAAGTTCTCCCACTTAAAAAGATGAGAGGCCTGTCATTTTCATCATAGGTACACTTTAACTTTGACAAACAAAATGAGAAGAAAAAAAGTCCAGAAAATCACATTGTAGGATTTTTAATGAATTTATTTTCAAATTATGGTGGAAAATAAGTATTTGGTCACCTACAAACAAGCAAGATTTCTGGCTCTCACAGACCTGTAACTTCTTCTTTCAGAGGCTCCTCTGTCCTCCACTCGTTACCTGTATTAATGGCATCTGTTTGAACTTGTTATCAGTATAAAAGACACCTGTCCACAACCTCAAAGATTGTTTTATGTATGTTCGGTCTGTTACTGTGGGCTCTCGGTATTACGACATGTTATTGGAATATTTGAGTAAAGTTACTTGTGTTACTCATCTCTGCTGTCCTGCACCTGACTCCTCTGCACCAGCTACACCCAGACCATTACAGAATCACCTCAAAAATGGAGAGCGTGTCCGTCCTTGTCTCCTGTCACTCAGGGAAAGCCCTGGAGTGGGCCAACGCCCCTGGTCGCCAGCGTGGGATGAAACGACAGGACCCTGATCGATCACTACCGGTGCAGTCTGCGAGAGGATGTCCGTTGGGAGTTGGCCTGCAGGGACACCACTCTCACGTTTGACCAGCTGGTGGACCTGTCAATCCGGCTGGATAACCTGCTGGCTACCCGCGGACGCCCGGATCGGGGCCTGTCAGCACCACCGCTCCGACACGCCCATGGAACTGGGAGGTGCTGCGCTTAGGGCGACTGGAGGAGGGGCTGTTCCCTGTACCATCTGTGGCCGCAGGGGGCACACTGCTGGTCGGTGCTGGGGAGGTTCCTCTGGAAGTCGAGGCAGCAGGCAGGGCACTCTTGTGTGAGGTGAGTCGGCACCAGGCTCACACAGAGCCTCCTGTTGCTCACATGTTTATAAATAATCCTGAGTTTTCCCCGCATTCCCAGTTGGGAATTTTATTGACAGAGCATTTGCCCATAGTTTAGGGATCCCCATTGTTCCTGTGGATATGCCCTTCCCTGTGCACGCCCTAGATAGTCGACCATTAGGATCAGGGCTAATTAGGGAGGCCACCGCTCCACTGGGCATGGTTACACAGGAGGGTCACAAGGAGAGAATTAGTATTTTCCTTATTGATTCTCCTGTGTTTCCCGTGGTGCAGGGCATACCCTGGTTGGCCTGTCATGACCCCACTATTTCGTGACAACAGAGGTCTCTCAAGGGGTGGTCACGAAAGTGCTCAGGGAGGTCTGTGGGGGTTTCCGTTGGTGTGACTACGGTGGAAAGTCCAGACCAGGTCTCCACCGTGCACATCCCCTCTGAATATGCTGATTTGGCTCTCGCCTTCTGTAAGAAGAGGGCGACTCAATTACCACCCCATTGACGGGGGGATTGTGCAATAAATCTCCTAGTAGACGCAGCACTTCCCAGGAGTCACGTGTATCCCCCGTCACAGGAGGAGACGGTGGCTATGGAAACATATGTCTCCGAATCCCTGGGGCAGGGGTACATTCGGCCCTCCACTTCACCTGCCTCCTCAAGTTTATTTTTTGTGAAGAAGAAGGATGGAGGTCTGCTCCTGTGTATTGACTATCGAGGTATCTACGAAATCCCTGAGGTACAGCTACCCGCTGCCTCTCATAGCCAGTGCGATAGAGTCAATGCACGGGGCGCGCTTCTCCACAAAATTGGATCTCAGGAGCGCTTACAACCTGGTGCGTATCCGGGAGGGGGACGAGTGGAAGATGGCATTTAGTACCACCTCAGGGCACTATGAGTCATGCCATACTGGTTGATGAATGATCCATCAGTCTTCCAGGCCTTTGTAGACAAGATTTTCCGGGACCTGCACTGGCAGGTTGTGTTGGTGTATGTTGACAACATTCTGATATACTCCGCAACACGCGCCCAGCATGTGTCCCTGGTGCGCATGGTGCTTGGTCGACTGTTGGAGCATGACCTGTACGTCAAGTCTGAGAAATGTCCGTTCTTCCAACAGTCAGTCTCCTTTCTAGGGTACCGCTTTTCCACTTCAGGGGTGGAGATGGAGAGTGACCGCATTTCAGCCGTGCGTAGTTGGCCGACTCCCACCACGGTAAAGGAAGTGCAGCGGTTTCTAGGGTTTGCCCATTACTACCGGAGGTTTATCCAGGGCTTTGATCAGGGAGTAGCTCCCATTACCTCACTGCTGAAGGGGGGACCGGTGCGACTGCAGTGGTCGGCTGAGGCAGACAGGGCTTTTGGTAACCTGAGGGCTCGGTTTACCTAGGCGCCCGTGCAGGCTCATCCGGATCCCTCTTTGGCGTTCATAGTGGAGGTGGACGCGTCCGAGGCTGGGATAGGAGCCGTGTTCTCTCAGCGCTCAGGCATGCCACCAAAGCTCCACCCCGGTGCTTTCTTTTCGAAGAAGCTCAGCCCGGCCGAGCGAAACTATGATATGGGGGACCAGGAGCTGTTGGCTGTTGTCAAGGCTCTGAAGGCGTGGAGACATTGGCTTGAGGGGGCTAAAAACACTTTTCTCATCTCGACTGACCACCGCAATCTGTAGTACATCCGGGCAGAGAGGAGACTGAACCCTCGTGAAGCGAGGTGGGCCATGTTCTTTACCCGTTTTGTTTTCACCCTGTCCTACAGACCAGGTTTCCAGAACGCTAAAGCAGACGCACTGTCCCGGATGTATGACACAGAGGAGCGGTCCATGGATCACACTCCCATACTTCTGGCCTCTTGCCTGGTGGCACCGGTGGTGTGGGAGCTGGACGCGGACATCGAGCGGGCGTTACGTACAGAGCCCACTCCCCTCCAGTGTCTAGCTGGGTGTCTGTACGTTCCGTCTGCTGTCTGCTACCGTTTGATCTATTGGGCCCACACTTCACCCTCCTCTGGTCATCCTGGCATCGGTAGGACAGTGCGCTGTCTTAGTGGGAAGTACTGGTGGTCCACCTTGGCTAAGGACGTGAGGGTTTATGTTTCCTCCTGCTCGGTGGGCGCCCAGTGCAAGGCTTCCAGGCACCTGCCCAGAGGGAAGTTACAGCCCTTACCCGTTCCACAATGGCCGTGGTCGCACCTATCGGTGGACTTCCTCGCAGATCTTCCTCCCTCACAGGGTAACACCACGATCCTGGTCGTTGTGGATCGGTTCTCTAAGTCCTGTCATCTCCTTCCATTGCCCGGTCACCCTACGGCCCTACAGATTGCGGAGGCCCTGTTCACTCAAGTCTTCCGGCACTAAGGGGTGCCTGAGGATATAGTGTCTGATCGAGGTCCCCAGTTCATGTCAAGGGTCTGGAGGCCGTTCATGGAACGTCTGGGGGTCTCGGTCAGCCTTACCTCAGGTTTTCACCCCGAGAGTAACGGGCAGGTGGAGAGAGTAAACCAGGATGTGGGTAGGTTTCTGAGGTCTTATTGCCATGACCGGCCGGGGGAGTGGGCGGCGTTCATCCACTGGGCAGAGATGGCCCAAAACTCGCTCCGCCACTCCTCCACTAACCTCTCCCCCTTCCAGTGCGTACTGGGGTATCGGCCGGTTCTGGCACCTTGGCATCAGAGCCAGATCGAGGCTCCTGCGGTGGACGAATGGTTTAAGCACTCGGAGGAGACCTGGGACGCCGCTCATGTGCACCTGCAACAGGCCGTGGGGCATCAGAAGGCTAGGGCCGACCGCCACCGCAGTGAGGCCCCGGTGTTCACACCGGGGGACCGGGTCTGGCTCTCGACCCGAAAACTGCCCCTCCGCCTGCCCTTCTGGGAACTGGGCCCGCGGTTTGTGGGGACATTCAAGGTCCTGAGGAGACTGAACAAGGTTTGCTACGGGTTACAGCTCCCCCCGATTACAGTATTAACCCCTCTTTCCATTTGTCTCTCCTCAGGTCGGTGGTGGCTGGTCCACTCCAGGAGTCTGAGGTGCGGGAGGTTCCTCCGCCCTCTCTGGACATCGAGGGAGCCCCGGCGTATGCTGTTCGAGCCATACTGGACTCGAGGCATCGGGCGAGGGGCCTTCAGTACCTCGGAGTGGGAGGGGTACGGTCCGGAGGAGAGATGCTGGGTGCAGGTGGAGGACGTTTTGGACCCTTCGTTGCTGCAGGAGTTCCACTGTCTCCATCCGGATCGCCCTGCGCCTCGTCCTCCGGGTCGTCCCCGAGGTCAGTGTCAACGCGCGGCTCAGGGGGGGGTACTGTCACGACTTCCGCCGAAGTCGGTCCCTCTCCTTGTTCAGGCGGCGTTCGACGTCACCGGCCTTCGAGCCATCGCCAATCCACTTTTCATTTTCCATTTGTTTTGTCTTTGTTTTACACACCTGGTTTCAATTCCCCAATTATATGTTCATTATTTAACCCTCTGTTTTCCCCATGGTTTTTGTGCGTGATTGTTTTATGTATGTTCGGTCCGTTATTGTGGGCTCGGTATTACGACGTGTTATTGGAATATTTGAGTAAAGTTACTTGTGTTACTCATCTCTGCTGTCCTGTGCCTGATTCCTCTGCACCAGCTACACCCAGACCATTACACAGTCCAAATGGTGGTTAATCAGCAGTCCATTGCTGGCCACTTACCAGAATCCCACCAAGACCACTTGAATAGGTGCACTCATCCACGGGAACTTCTGAAAAGACCAGAAAACAATGAGACAAACAAAGGGATACATTCCACTCCTCTGAAATGGCTTCCTCTGCTCTGTCCTATTTCCTCACACTCACTAACCACTGAAATGGCTTCCTCTGCTCTGTCCTATTTTTTCCTCACACTCACTAACCACTGTAAGGGCTGGAGTGTTATAGGCAATATGGCTGTGGGTTATTGCTTAGTGTACACCATTTTGTTCTACCTATCCAGTTAGTTTGAATCAGGATGAGGAAATAGGACACATAGGAAAGGAAATGACTTTGAAGCATTTGGATTTAGCCGCTGACTGTGCCTAGAAGACTGCTACGGAGTCCCTCGATGGCTAACGCAACACAGTGACAGGCCAATATATATACACACTCTCTAGTAAAGCCACTTATCAAAAGGCTTCGTGCCATCATAGATATGAGAAAGTAAAGGCTGACTGCCATCATAGATATGAGAAAGTAAAGGCTGACTGCCATCATAGATATGAGAAAGTAAGTGAATATACATCATACATATGAGAAAGTAAGGCAGACTGCATTCATAGATATGAGAACGTAAGGCTGGCTGCCATCATAGATATGAGAAAGTAAGTGAATATACATCATAGATATGAGAAAGTAAGGCAGACTGCCATCATAGATATGAGAAAGTAAGGCAGACTGCCATCATAGATATGAGAAAGTAAGGCAGACTGCCATCATAGATATGAGAAAGTAAGGCAGACTGCCATCATAGAAATGAGAAAGTAAGGCAGACTGCCATCATAGATATGAGAAAGTAAGGCTGACTGCCATCATGGATATGAGAAAGTAAGGCAGACTGCCATCATAGATATGAGAAAGTAAGGCTGGCTGCCATCATAGATATGAGAAAGTAAGTGAATATACAATACATGTGATCATACTTGAATAAATAAAGTGATAAATGATGTGAATAATACCTTTAGGAAGGCTTTCTTTTCCAAGGTGTTCATTAAAAATGGAGGGATAGCTGAAAAACAGAATAGTGAAATAAAATCGTCATCTTTTATAAATGTTTACAAACATTATATTTTACCTGACAACATGGTTGATTTCAAGCTTTTATCCTTTCCAGTTTATCCTATTGAGTTGCCATGTTGGAGTCACAGATCGCATGGGTTGCCAGATTGGTCCTAAAGCCCATTACGTCATACATACCCATTCCAGGAGAGGCCATGAGGATTCTAGACACCACCACCTGGGAGATGGCCTGCTTAGCGGCGGTGGTTGACTCTCCTAACCGGTTGTCGTTCTCGTCTGTTATCGGAATGCCGTGTTTCAGTTCCCTGGACAATAAAAGAAGGAAAATAAAGTACACATTTATTATAGGAACTGGCTTCGATGATATAGACACTTTCTTTCAAAAACCTTGTCCAAGTTGTGGAAGGAATAACGTAAATGTCAATAAGTTGTGTGTGACCTATGGGTAAGGTAAAATTGAGCATTGTAAAGACACCTAATCAATATTTCAAACATTTACAGAGGTACCATACTCTGGAATTCTTATCTTCACATTGCCAAAACCTCATCATCCCTCAATAACTTCATGCAAAGACTGGGATTCAGCCTGATGAACCAAACTACACAATAATTCCCTCCATGTAGCCTAACTCTTTTCACACACACACACACACACACACACACACACACACACACACACACACACACACACACACACACACACACACACACACACACACACACACACACACACACACACACACACACACACACACACACACACACACACATCTATACTGAGTATATAAATGTACAATTATATTTAATATGCTTTGTTTAGCTGATTGAACATTTGTATTATTATTATATTTGTGGTGTGATTTTCATATCAGTCCTTTTTGGGTTTCCAGCCTCACCTGCACACCACTTTATGGTGTTAAATACTCTCTGTTCATCATCTATGCAGAGTCACTTTAACCACATCTACATACTACCTCAATCAGCCTGACTAACTGGTGTCTGTATGTAGCCTCTCTACTGTATATAGCCTCTCTACTGTGTGTCCTCGCTACTGTATATAGCCTCTCTACTGTGTGTCCTCACTACTGTATATAGCCTCTCTACTGTGTGTCCTCACTACTGTATATAGCCTCTCTACTGTGTGTCCTCACTACTGTATATAGCCTCTCTACTGTGTGTCCTCGCTACTGTATATAGCCTCTCTACTGTGTGTCCTCGCTACTGTATATAGCCTCTCTACTGTGTGTCCTCGCTACTGTATATAGCCTCTCTAATGTTTATAGCCTCTCTACTGTTTATAGCCTCTCTACTGTTTATAGCCTCTCTACTGTTTATAGACTCTACTCTATATAGCCTCGCTACTGTTTATAGCCTCTACTGTATATAGCCTCTACTGTATATAGCCTCTACTGTATATAGCCTCTACTGTTTATAGCCTCTCTACTGTTTATAGCCTCTCTACTCTATATAGCCTCTCTATATAGCCTCTCTACTCTATATAGCCTCTCTACTCTATATAGCCTCTCTACTCTATATAGCCTCTCTACTCTATATAGCCTCTCTACTCTATATAGCCTCTCTACTGTTTATAGCCTCTCTACTGTTTATAGCCTCTCTACTGTTTATAGACTCTACTGTTTATAGACTCTACTGTTTATAGCCTCTACTGTTTATAGCCTCTACTGTATATAGCCTCTACTGTTTATAGCCTCTACTGTTTATAGCCTCTACTGTATATAGCCTCTACTGTATATAGCCTCTACTGTATATAGCCTCTACTGTTTATAGCCTCTCTACTCTATATAGCCTCTCTACTCTATATAGCCTCTCTACTGTTTATAGCCTCTCTACTGTTTATAGCCTCTACTGTTTATAGCCTCTCTACTCTATATAGCCTCTCTACTCTATATAGCCTCTCTACTCTATATAGCCTCTCTACTCTATATAGCCTCTCTACTCTATATAGCCTCTCTACTCTATATAGCCTCTCTACTGTTTATAGCCTCTCTACTGTTTATAGCCTCTCTACTCTATATAGCCTCTCTACTCTATATAGCCTCTCTACTCTATATAGCCTCTCTACTCTATATAGCCTCTCTACTCTATATAGCCTCTCTACTCTATATAGCCTCTCTACTGTATATAGCCTCTCTACTGTTTATAGCCTCTCTACTGTTTATAGCCTCTCTACTGTTTATAGCCTCTCTACTGTTTATAGCCTCTCTACTGTTTATAGACTCTACTCTATATAGCCTCGCTATTGTTTATAGCCTCTACTGTATATAGCCTCTACTGTATATAGCCTCTACTGTTTATAGCCTCTACTGTATATAGCCTCTACTGTATATAGCCTCTACTGTATATAACCTCTACTGTATATAGCCTCTACTGTTTATAGCCTCTCTACTCTATATAGCCTCTCTACTCTATATAGCCTCTATACTCTATATAGCCTCTCTACTCTATATAGCCTCTCTCTACTCTATATAGCCTCTCTACTCTATATAGCCTCTCTACTGTATATAGCCTCTACTGTTTATAGCCTCTCTACTGTTTATAGCCTCTCTACTGTTTATAGCCTCTCTACTGTTTATAGCCTCTCTACTGTTTATAGACTCTACTCTATATAGCCTCGCTACTGTTTATAGCCTCTACTGTATATAGCCTCTCTACTCTATATACCCTCTCTACTCTATATAGCCTCTCTACTCTATATAGCCTCTCTACTCTATATAGCCTCTCTACTCTATATAGCCTCTCTACTCTATATAGCCTCTCTACTGTATATAGCCTCTCTACTGTTTATAGCCTCTCTACTGTTTATAGCCTCTCTACTGTATATAGCCTCGCTACTGTTTATAGCCTCTACTGTATATAGCTTCTACTGTTTATAGCCTCTACTGTATATAGCCTCTACTGTATATAGCCTCTACTGTATATAGCCTCTACTGTATATAGCCTCTCTACTGTATATAGCCTCTACTGTATATAGCCTCTACTGTATATAGCCTCTACTGTATATAGCCTCTCTACTGTATATAGCCTCTACTGTATATAGCCTCTACTGTATATAGCCTCTACTGTATATAGCCTCTACTGTTTATAGCCTCTACTGTATATAGCCCCTCTACTGTTTATAGCCTCTACTGTTTATAGCCTCTACTGTTTATAGCCTCTACTGTTTATAGCCTCTACTGTTATAGCCTCTACTGTTTATAGCCTCTACTGTTTATAGCCTCTACTGTTTATAGCCCCTCTACTGTTTATAGCCTCTACTGTTTATAGCCCCTCTACTGTTTATAGCCTCTACTGTTTATAGCCCTCTACTGTTTATAACCTCTACTGTTTATAGTATATAGCCTCTACTGTTTATAACCTGTCTACTGTATATAGCCTCTACTGTATATAACCTGTCTACTGTATATAGCCTCTACTGTATATAGCCTCTACTGTATATAGCCTCTACTGTATATAGCCTCACTACTCACTGTCTTTTTACTGTTGTTTTATTTCTTAACTTACCTATTGTTCACCTAATACCTTTTTTGCACTATTGGTTAGACTGTAAGTAAGCATTTCACTGTAAGGTCTACTACACCTGTTGTATTTGGCGCACGTGACAAATAAACTTTGATTAGATTTGTTTAAATACCTGCACTGTTTTGTCTTTCACTTCATTTCTTTGGTGCGAATAAATAAAACCTAACATTTAACACTACATTTTAGAAAGAATTTAGAATATAAAAAAAAAAAACATTTAAAATGCTGAGTGCATATTTGCAGAAGTATATCTTTAAACTGGAGGAGATACAGACTGGTTGGTCTTACCGTTGCCTCATGAGAGGGATGTTGATGCAGTTGGCAGCAGCAACAGCAACGAAGGGAACTAACCTCCCTACGAGGGGAGATATGTGCTGGACAACAACAACAACAGGTTGGAGTAAAACAGATAGACAGGGATGAAATTGATCTATACAGTCTAAGAGAATGATTAGCTAAGGCTTATTGTTCCAAAGCTGAAAGCTCTTTGTGCATGTCATGATGGTTATGATGAGTGGTATCTGTTTCCACAATGGGAATACTGTATGAATTATACAACATTTTCTCTCTCTTTCAACACATTGACTAACCAGCAAAGCAGGCAACATATGTAGACTATTTCTATTCATGGTTACTATGCACTTCTATTCATGGTTACTATGCACTTCTATTCATGGTTACTATGCACTTCTATTCATGGTTACTATGCACTTCTATTCATGGTTACTATGCACTTCTATTCATGGTTACTATGCACTTCTATTCATGGTTACTATGCACTTCTATTCATGGTTACTATGCACTTCTATTCATGGTTACTATGCACTTCTATTCATGATAACTATTTTGGACATGATAACCACTCATGATATGACTTGTGAGTAGCTACTTTTGATAACACTCCCATGCGATGTGGTTGATGGTAAATGAATGAATGAGAACAGGGTTTCTATGGGTTAATACCTTTGTTAGTGCATTTAGTCCTAGAGCCGTGGCTACTGCCCCTGTGGTAGCAGATACATAGGCTGTGCCAAGCTGACTGCAAATGAGAAATGCATTCATAAATTCACATATTCATACTCATTCACATATTATCCTAACCACAAAACATTAAAAGGGCTTTAATAGGTACCAGAAACACACCAAACAAAAAACTACAGGCCAACATCAACTAAAACTACAGGCCAACATCAACTAAAACTACAGGCCAACATCAACTAAAACACAGGCCAACATCAACTAAAACTACAGGCCAACATCAACTAAAACTACAGGCCAACATCAACTAAAACACAGGCCAACATCAACTAAAACTACAGGCCAACATCAACTAAACTACAGGCCAACATCAACTAAAACTACAGGCCAACATCAACTAAAACTACAGGCCAACATCAACTAAAACACAGGCCAACATCAACTAAAACTACAGGCCAACATCAACTAAAACTACAGGCCAACATCAACTAAAACACAGGCCAACATCAACTAAAACTACAGGCCAACATCAACTAAAACTACAGGCCAACATCAACTAAAACTACAGGCCAACATCAACTAAAACTACAGGCCAACATCAACTAAAACTACAGGCCAACATCAACTAAAACTACAGGCCAACATCAACTAAAACTACAGGCCAACATTAACTAAAACTACAGGCCAACATCAACTAAAACTACAGGCCAACATCAACTAAACTACAGGCCAACATCAACTAAAACTACAGGCCAACATCAACTAAAACTACAGGCCAACATCAACTAAAACACAGGCCAACATCAACTAAAACTACAGGCCAACATCAACTAAAACTACAGGCCAACATCAACTAAAACACAGGCCAACATCAACTAAAACTACAGGCCAACATCAACTAAAACTACAGGCCAACATCAACTAAAACTACAGGCCAACATCAACTAAAACTACAGGCCAACATCAACTAAAACTACAGGCCAACATCAACTAAAACTACAGGCCAACATCAACTAAAACTACAGGCCAACATTAACTAAAACTACAGGCCAACATCAACTAAAACTACAGGCCGACATCAACTAAAACTACAGGCCGACATCAACTAAAACTACAGGCCGACATCAACTAAAACTACAGGCCGACATCAACTAAAACTACAGGCCGACATCAACTAAAACTACAGGCCGACATCAACTAAAACTACAGGCCGACATCAACTAAAACTACAGGCCGACATCAACTAAAACTACAGGCCGACATCAACTAAAACTACAGGCCGACATCAACTAAAACTACAGGCCAACATCAACTAAAACTACAGGCCAAACTACAGGCCAACATCAACTAAAACTACAGGCCAACATCAACTAAAACTACAGGCCAACATCAACTAAAACTACAGGCCAACATCAACTAAAACTACAGGCCAACATTAACTAAAACTACAGGCCAACATCAACTAAAACTACAGGCCAACATCAACTAAAACTACAGGCCAACATCAACTAAAACTACAGGCCAACATCAACTAAAACTACAGGCCAACATTAACTAAAACTACAGGCCAACATCAACTAAACTACAGGCCAACATCAACTAAAACTACAGGCCAACATCAACTAAAACTACAGGCCAACATCAACTAAAACTACAGGCCAACATCAACTAAAACTACAGGCCAACATCAACTAAAACTACAGGCCAACATTAACTAAAACTACAGGCCAACATCAACTAAACTACAGGCCAACATCAACTAAAACTACAGGCCAACATCAACTAAAACTACAGGCCAACATCAACTAAAACTACAGGCCAACATCAACTAAAACTACAGGCCAACATCAACTAAAACTACAGGCCAACATCAACTAAAACTACAGGCCGACATCAACTAAAACTACAGGCCAACATCAACTAAAACTACAGGCCGACTGAGGGAAATTAATTCAAAGAATACTTCCTTCAGACTGGAATATGGCATTACGTGATTTGACATACCTGTGTATTATTTATTGAGATGCTTAGTTTTCAGATGATTTTAAAATGACTTAATTACTTTTAAGAAGCTTTTTCCTTTTCAATTATTATCAAATGTTTTGGTTACACCTCGACTCACGTTGGTTGAATGCCCTCCATCTCTTTTCTAATTACTTTTAGCAATATTTAATTTTAAGAAAAGTTATTTATTGGTGTGTGTGTGTATTGTTTTTTTTATACAGTTCTTCTGAACAATAATCACACTTAGAAAATGTTGCTGTAAGAATATAGTAGAATAGCCCTGATATAGAAACTGTAACACCAACTTACTTAACTGAGAGAGGAGCATCTCCACTCCTATTGGTGTAGTTGACTATTGCATTGAAGGACTGATTGATCCACTGCCATAAGACTACAGCTGGAGTTGTCCTGAGGAGAGAGAGAGAGAGACTTCAATTAGACTACAGCTGGAGTTGTCCTGAGGAGAGAGAGAGAGAGACTTCAATTAGACTACAGCTGGAGTTGTCCTGAGGAGAGAGAGAGAGAGACTTCAATTAGACTACAGCTGGAGTTGTCCTGAGGGAGAGAGAGAGAGAGAGAGAGGACACTTCAATTAGACTACAGCTGGAGTTGTCCTGAGGAGAGAGAGAGAGAGAGAGAGGACACTTCAATTAGACTACAGCTGGAGTTGTCCAGGGGGGGGTGAGAGAGAGAGAGAGAGGGAGAGAGAGGGGACACTTAAATTAGACTGAGACGGGATGATGAGGAAAACATATATTGACGAGAGATTAGGCACCTAACCCTGACAAATGCGGATGTCTTTGTGTACAAAACAAGGGAGTATAGAGATATCAGAAAGAGATGGGAAACCATTGGGTAATAGCGGACATAACAGTGACAGCACACCACACAACCACTGATCTACCCAGCTTCTCAATTACACTCATCTCAAAAACATTGCAACTCTGTGTTGACTGATGAGAATGAATGATGAGAAAGATATGAACTGCCAGTGACCCATGACATAACCTGATATCTTTTTCTACAACATCCTGTAGTAAACCTACAATGAGATTCTTATAACACTATCATTCATTCTAATATAACAGTCTTATAACACTATCATTCATTCTAATAGAACAGTCTTATAACACTATCATTCATTCTAATATAACAGTCTTATAACTGTCACGCCCTGGTCAAAGTATTTTGTGTTCATCTTTATGTATTTGGTCAGGCCAGGGTGTGGCATGGGGTTTTGAAATTGTGGTGTGTTTGTCTTGGGGTTTTGGTGGTGGTATTGGGATTGTAGCTTAGTGGGTTGTCTAGCAAAGTCTATGGCTGTCTGGAGTGGTTCTCAATCAGAGGCAGATGCTTATCGTTGTCTCTGATTGGGAACCATATTTAGGCAGCCATATTCTTTGAGGGTGTCGTGGGTGATTGTCCTTAGTGTCCTATGTGTACTTCGTTGTTAGTTTGCACCAGATAGGCTGTTTCGGTTTCGTTTATTGTTTTTTGTAAGTTCGTGGTTCTTTGTTATTATTAAACATGGATCGCAATCGACACGCTGCAGTTTGGTCCGACTCTCTTTCATCACCACTAGAAAACCGTTACAGAATCACCCACCAACCAAGGACCAAGCGGCGTGGTAAACAGAGGCAGCAGCAACAGCAGCAGCAGGAGAAGCGACAGGTGCAGCAGGAGCAACAGCAGCAGCAGCAAAGGCAGCAGCAGGAGCAGAGGCAGCAGCAGGAGAAGCAACAGAGGCAGCAGCAGCATTGGGAGAGGCTGCACTCTTTGGATAAATGGACTTGGGAGGAGATCCTTGACGGACAAGGACCCTGGGCAGAGCCATGGATGGAATTGGAGCTGTCGGCGAAGCAGAGTGCTGAGTCTGAGAGTGTGGAGGATGTATTGGACAGAGTAGAGAGAAAGGTGTGGGCTTGGTCTCTACTCTGACTCAATATCCACACTCTCGAACTCAGCATCGCTAGTAGTGTATTCCATCATGGCTCTCTGTCCGTCAGATCTCCTCCCAAATCATTTGATGCAGCCTCTCCCAATGCTGCTGCTGCCTCTGTTGCTTCTCTGCCATGCCTCTGCCTCTGCTGCTGCCTGCTGCTGCTGCTGTTGCTCCTGCTGCGCCGCAATAAACCTGCTGCTGTGCTGCCTATTTGCGCCGTATGATATGATGTTTTCTAGTGGTGATGAGAATAGGACAGGCTTGCAGCGTGTCGTGCGTCATGTTTAATGAAGACTGAAGAGCAATAGAAAGCGAGCCGGGAGCAGCTATCTGGCAAGCTAACAGCGAGTACACATGGTTGCGCAGGACAATCGCGTGGCTGCCTAGATATGGTTCAATCAGAGACAGCGATATCTAGGTGAGTATCCCAGACGGCCATGAACTTTGCTGGGCAACCCGCTGAAAGCTGCAATCCCCCTTGACAAGACAAACGCACCACAGTGTCAAAAGAGCCCATGCCGCACCTGAGCAAATGCATGAATGAACACAAAATACTTTGACCAGGGCGTATTATATTAGGGTGAGATGATGAGTGATAAGACTGTTCTGTCAGAATGAATGATAGTGGGCTGTTCTATTAGATGATAGTGTCATTGTAGGTTTACAGGATATTGTGAAAAGATATCAGGTTATGTCATGGAGTCACTGGCGGTTCTATCTTTCTCATCGTCGATATAAATCGGTACAGAGTGCAATGTTTGGATGGTCTGTCTGAGAACAGGCAGATGTGTGCTTGTCGCTGTCACTGTTATGTCCGCTATTACCCAATGGTTTCCGTCTCTTCTGATATCTCTATACTCCTTGCTTTTGTACACAAAGACATCCGTATTTGTCAGGGTTAGGTGCCTAATCTCTCACAATATATGTTTTCCTCATCATCCTGCCTCAGTCTAATTCTAAGTGTCCCCTCTTCTCCCTCTCTCTCTCTCTCTCACCCCTGACAACCTAGCTGTAGTCTGAATTGAAGTGTCCTCTCTCTCTCTCTCTCTCTTCCTCAGGACAACTCCAGCTGTAGTCTGGTGAAGTGTCCTCTCTCTCTCTCTCTCCTCCCAGGACAGCTCAGCTGTAATCAGTGAAGTCTCTCTCCTCTCTCCTCAGGGCAAACTCGGCTGTAGTCTGGTGAAGTCTCTCTCTCCTCGAGACAGCTCCAGCTGTAGTCTAATTGAAGTCTCTCTCTCTCTCAGGGCAATCAGTCCTTCAATGCAATAGTCAACTACGCAATAGAGGAGTGGAGTCTCCTCTCTCGGTTAAGTAAGTTGGTGTTACAATTTCTATATCGAGGCTATTCTACTTTATATTCTTACGGCAACATTCTAAGTGTGATTATTGTTCGAAGAACTATATAAAACAATACACACACGCAATATTAACTTTTTCTTAAAATTAAAATATTGCTAAAGAAACAGTAGAGAGGATAGGCATAGCGTGGTCAGTGTAACAAACGATAATAATTGAAAGGAAAAGCTTCTTAAAAAGTAATTAAGTCATTTAAAATGTCTGAGAAAACCAAGCATCTCAACCAAATGGCTGCACGGAATGTCAGATCGCGTGTGCCATATTCGGTGAGCTAACTTTAATTAATTTCCTCGTCGACCTGTAATTTTAGTTGATGATGACGCATGAATTTAGTTGATGTCGGCCTGTAGTTTTAGTTGATGTTGGCCAGTTTTGGTTGATGTTGGCCTGTAGTTTTTAGTTGATGTTGGCCTGTGAGTTTTGTTGATGTTGGCCTGTAGTTTTAGTTGATGTTGGCCTGTAGTTTTAGTTGATGTTGGCCTGTAGTTTTAGTTGATGTTGGCCTGTAGTTTGGCCTGTAGTTTAGTTGAGAGTTTTTGATGTTGATGTTGGCCTGTAGTTTTAGTTGATGTTGGCCTGCAGTTTTAGTTGATGTTGGCCTGTAGTTTTAGTTGATGTCGGCCTGTAGTTTTAGTTGATGTTGGCCTGTAGTTTTAGTTGATGTTGGCCTGTAGTTTTAGTTGATGTTGGCCTGTAGTTTAGTTGATGTTGGCCTGTAGTTTTAGTTGATGTTGGCCTGCAGTTTAGTTGATGTTGGCCTGTAGTTTTTAGTTGATGTTGGCCTGCAGTTTTAGTTGATGTTGGCCTGTAGTTTTAGTTGATGTTGGCCTGTAGTTTTAGTTGATGTTGGCCTGTAGTTTTAGTTGATGTTGGCCTGTAGTTTGGCCTGTAGTTTTAGTTGATGTTGGCCTGTAGTTTTAGTTGATGTTGCCTGTAGTTTTAGTTGATGTTGGCCTGTAGTTTTAGTTGATGTCGGCCTGTGGTTTTAGTTGATGTCGGCCTGTAGTTTTGGTTGATATTCGGCCTGTAGTTTTAGTTGATGTCGGCCTGTGGTTTTGTTGAGTTTTAGTTTAGTTGATGTCGGCCTGTAGTTTTAGTTGATGTAAACTGTAGTTTTGGATTGATATCGGCCTGTAGTTTTAGTTGATAATGAAGCTGTGATTTTGGTTGATGTCAGTACCTCATGGTTTTGGTCTGATGTCGGCCTGTAGTTTTAGTTGATGTGAAGCCTGTAGTTTTAGTTAATGTTGGCCTGTAGTTTTTAGTTGATGTTGGCCTGTAGTTTTAGTTGATGTTGGCCTGTGGTTTTAGTTGATGTTGGCCTGTAGTTTTAGTTGATGTTGGCCTGTAGTTTTAGTTGATGTTGGCCTGTAGTTTTAGTTGATGTTGGCCTGTAGTTTTAGTTGATGTTGGCCTGTAGTTTTAGTTGATGTTGGCCTGTGAGTTTATGTTGGCCTGTAGTTTTAGTTGATGTTGGCCTGTAGTTTTAGTTGATGTTGGCCTGTAGTTTTAGTTGATGTTGGCCTGTAGTTTTAGTTGATGTTGGCCTGTAGTTTTAGTTGATGCTGGCCTGTAGTTTTAGCTGATGTCATTTTGTAGTTTTTTGTTTGGTGTGTTTCTGGTACCCATTAAAGCCCTTTTAATGTTTTGTGAAGTTAGGATAATATGTGAATGAGTATGAATATGTGAATTTATGAATGCATTTCTCATTTGCAGTCAGCTTGGCACAGCCTATGTATCTGCTACCACAGGGGCAGTAGCACGGCTCTAGGACTAAATGCACTAACAAAGGTATTAACCCATAGAAACCCTGTTCTCATTCATTCATTTACCATCAACCACATCGCATGGGAGTGTTATCAAAGTAGCTACTCACAAGTCATATCATGAGTGGTTATCATGTCCAAAATAGTTATCATGAATAGAAGTGCATAGTAACCATGAATAGAAGTGCATAGTAACCATGAATAGTGAAGTGAATGAAGTGCATAGTAACCATGTGAATAACCATGAATAGAAGTGCATAGTAACCATGAATAGAAGTGCATAGTAACCATGAATAGAAGTGCATAGTAACCATGAATAGAAGTGCATAGTAACCATGAATAGAAGTGCATAGTAACCATGAATAGAAGTGCATAGTAACCATGAATAGAAATAGTCTACATATGTTGCCTGCTTTGCTGGTTAGTCAATGTGTTGAAAGAGAGAGAAAATGTTGTATAATTCATACAGTATTCCCATTGTGGAAACAGATACCACTCATCATAACCATCACAGACATGCACAAAGAGCTTTCAGCTTTGGAACAATAAGCCCTAATCATTCTCTTAGATATGAGTCGAATTTCATCCTGTCTGTTTTACCTGTTGTTGTTGTTGTCAGCACATATCTCCCCTGTGGGGAGGTTGATTTCCCTTCGTTGCTGTTGCTGCTGCCGGCTGCATCAACATCCCTCTCATGAACAGCGGTAAAGACCAACCAGTCTGTGTCTCCTCCGTTTAGATATGCTTCTACTGCAATATGCACTCAGCATTTTAAATGTTTTTTTATATTCTAAATTCTTTTAAAATGCAGTGTTAAATGTTAGGTTTATTTGTGCACCAAGAAATGAAGTGAAAGACAAAACAGTGCAGGTATTTAACAAATCTAATCAAGATTTATTTGTCATGTAAAATACAGCAGGTGTAGTGAGACTTACAGTGAAATGCACTTATAGTCTGAACCAATAGTGCAAAAAAAAGGTATTAGTGAACAATAGGTAAACAGAAATAAAACAACGATGAACAGTGGTATGGTAGAGGCCCTTATACAGTAAGAGCTATATACAGTAGCTATACAATGGGCAGGTTATATACAGTAGAGGCTATATACAGTAGACAAGTTATAAACAGTAGAGGCTATATACAGTAGAGGCTATATACAGTAGAGGTTATGTACAGTAGAGGCTATAAACAGTAGAGGTTATATACAGTAGAGGCTATATAGCTATAAACAGTAGAGGCTATATAGCTATAAACAGTAGAGGCTATAAACAGTAGAGGCTATATACAGTAGAGGCATATACAGTAGAGAGGTTATAAACAGTAGAGGCTATAAACAGTAGAGGCTATATGCAGTAGAGGAGGCTATATACAGTAAGAGGCTATATACAGTACAGAGATTATATACAGTAGAGGCTATACAGCAGAGGCTATATACAGTAGAGGCTATGTACAGTAGAGAGGCTATATACAGGAGAGGTTATGCTACAGTAGAGAGGTTATATACAGTAGAGAGGTTATACAGTAGAAGGCTATATATACAGTAGAGGCTATATACAGTAGAAGTTATATAGTAGAAGGTTATATACAGTAGAGGCTATAAACAGTGGCGAGCTATATACAGTAAGAGAGGCTATAAACATTAGAGAAGGCTATAAACAGTAGAGCTATATACAGTAAGAAACTATGATGAAGGCTATAGTAGAGAGCTATGGAAGTAGAGAGGCTATATAAGTAGAGAGAGCTATATAGAAGTAGAAGGGTATATATAGAGTAGAAGGCTTATATACAGTAGAGGCTATAAACTGTTAGAGAGGCTATATACAGTAGAGAGGTTATAAACAGTAGAGGAGGCTATATACAGTAGAGAGGCTATAAACAGTAGAGAGGTTATACAGTAGAAGGCTATATACAGTAGAGGCTATATACAGTAGAGAGGCTATATACAGTAGAGAGGCTATATACAGTAGATAGGCTATATAGAGTATAGAGGCTATATAAGTAGAGAGGCTATATAGAGTAGAAGGCTATAAACAGTAGAGGCTATATACAGTAGAGGTTATATACAGTAGAGGCTATATACAGTAGAGGCTATATACAGTAGAGGCTATAAACAGTAGAGGCTATATACAGTAGAGGCTATATACAGTAGAGGCTATAAACAATAGCGAGGCTATATACAGTAGAGTCTATAAACAGTAGAGAGGTTATAAACAGTAGAGAGGCTATAAACAGTAGAGAGGCTATAAACAGTAGAGAGGCTATATACAGTAGAGAGGCTATATACAGTAGAGAGGCTATATACAGTAGAGAGGCTATATACAGTAAAGAGACTATATACAGTAGAGAGGCTATATAGAGTAGAGAGGCTATACAGTAGAGAGGCTATATAGAGTAGAGGCTATAACAGTAGAGGCTATAAACAGTAGAGAGGCTATATAGAGTAGAGAGGCTATATAGAGTAGAGAGGCTATATACAGTAGAGAGGCTATATAAGTAGAGAGGAGTTATATACAGTAGAGAGGCTATATGAGAGAGAGGCTATAAACAGTAGAGGCTATAAACAGTAGAGAGGCTATAAACAGTAGAGAGGCTATATAGAGTAGAGGAGGCTATATACAGTAGAGAGGCTATAAACAGTAGAGGCTATATAGAGTAGCTATATACAGTAGAGGCTATATACAGTAGAGGCTATAAACAGTAGAGACTATATACAGTAGAGGGGTATATACAGTAGAGGCTATAAACAGTAGCAGGAGGCTATATACAGTAGAGGCTATAAACAGTAGAGGCTATAAACAGTAGAGAGGCTATAAACAGTAGAGAGGCTATAAACAGTAGAGACTATATAGAGTAGAGAGGCTATATACAGTAGAGAGGCTATATAGAGTAGAGAGGCTATATACAGTAGAGGCTATATAGAGTAGAGGCTATATAAGTAGAGAGGCTATATACAGTAGAATATAAACAGTAGAGAGAGGCTATAAACAGTAGAGGCTATATACAGTAGAGGCTATATATACAGTAGAGGCTATACAGTAGAGGCTATAAACAGTAGCGAGGCTATATAAGTAGAGTCTATAAACAGTAGAGGCTATAAACAGTAGAGGCTATAAACAGTAGAGAGGCTATAAACATTAGAAGGCTATATACAATGGCGAGGACACACAGTAGAAAGCTATATAGCGAGGACACACAGCAGAGGCTATATACAGTAGAGGACACACAGTGAGAGGCTATATACAGTAGCGAGGACACACAGTAGAGGCAAGGCGAGGACACCTTAGAGGCTATATACAGTAGTGAGGACACACAGTAGAGGCTATATACAGTAGTGAGGACACACAGTAGAGAGGCTATATACAGTAGTGAGGACACACACACAGTAGAGGCTATATACAGTAGCGAGACACACAGTAGAGAGGCTATATACAGTAGAGGGGCTACATACAGACCAGTTAGTCAGGCTGATTGAGGTAGTATGTAGATGTGGTTAAAGTGACTCTGCATAGATGATGAACAGAGTATTTAACACCATAAAGTGGTGTGCAGGTGAGGAGCTGGAAACCCAAAAAGGACTGATATGAAAATCACACCACAAATATAATAATAATACAAATGTTCAATCAACTAAACAAAGCATATTAAATATAATTGTACATTTATATACTCAGTATAGATATTGACTGGTGTGTGTGTGTGTGTGTGTGTGTGTGTGTGTGTGTGTGTGTGTGTGTGTGTGTGTGTGTGTGTGTGTGTGTGTGTGTGTGTGTGTGTGTGTGTGTGTGTGTGTGTGTGTGTGTGTGTGTGTGTGTGTGTGAAGGTTAGGCTACATGGAGAGGGAATTATTGTGTAGTTTGGTTCATCCAGGCTGAATCCCAGTCTTTGCATGAAGTTATTGAGGATGATGAGGTTTTAGCAATGTGAAGATAAAGAATTCCAGAGTATGGTACCTCTGTAAATGTTTGAAATATTGATTAGGTGTCTTTACAATGCTCAATTTTGCAACACTAAACCCATAGGTCACACACAACTTATTGACATTACGTTATTCCTTCCACAACTTGGACAAGGTTTTTGAAAAGTGTCTATATCATGAAGCCAGTTCTATAATAGATGTGTACTATTTTCCTTCTTTTGTGTCAGGGAACTGAAACACGGCATTCCGATAACAGACGAGAACGACAACCGGTTAGGAGAGTCAACCACCGCAGCTAAGCAGGCCATCTCCCAGGTGGTGGTGTCTAGAATCCTCATGGCCTCTCCCTGGAATGGGTATGTATAACGTAATGGGCTTTAGGACCAATCTGGCAACCCATGCGATCTGTGACTCCAACATGGCAACTCAATAGGATAAACTGGAAAGGATAAAAGCTTGAAATCAACCATGTTGTCAGGTAAAATATAATGTTTGTAAACATTTATAAAGATGACGATTTTTATTTCACTATTCTGTTTTCAGCTATCCCTCCATTTTTAATGAACACCTTGAAAGAAAGCCTTCCTAAAGGTATTATTCACATCATTTATCACTTTATTTATTCAAGTATGATCACATGTATTGTATATTCACTTACTTTCTCATATCTATGATGGCAGCCAGCCTTACTTTTCTCATATCTATGATGGCAGTCTGCCTTACTTTCTCATATCCATGATGGACTTTCTCATATCTATGATGGCAGTCCTTACTTTCTCATTTCTATGATGGCAGTCTGCCTTACTTTCTCATTTCTATGATGAGTAGTCTGCCTTACTCTCATATCTATGATGGCAGTCTGCCTTACTTTCTCATATCTATGATGGCAGTCTGCCTTACTTTCTCATATCTATGATGGCAGTCTGCCTTACTTTCTCATATCTATGATGTATATTCACTTACTTTCTCATATCTATGATGGCAGCCAGCCTTACGTTCTCATATCTATGATGGCAGTCAGCCTTTACTTTCTCATATCTATGATGGCACGAAGCCTTTTGATAAGTGGCTTACTAGAATGTGTATATATATTGGCCTGTCACTGTATTTGCGTTGGCCATCGAGGACTCCGTCTCTTCTAGGCACAGTCAGCGGCTAAATCCAAATGCTTCAAAGTCATTTCCTTTCCTATGTCCTATTTCCTCATCCTGATTCAAACTAACTGGATAGGTAGAACAAAATATGAATTATTTTCCACTAAGCAATAACCCACAGCCATATTGCCTATAACACTCCAGCCCTTACAGTGGTTAGTGAGTGTGAGGAAATAGGACAGAGCAGAGGGAAGCCATTTCAGTGGTTAGTGAGTGTGAGGAAATAGGACAGAGCAGAGGAAGCCATTTCAGAGGAGTGGAATGTATCCCTTTGTTTGTCTCATTGTTTTCTGGTCTTTTCAGAAGTTCCCGTGGATGAGTGCACCTATTCAAGTGGTCTTGGTGGGATTCTGGTAAGTGGCCAGCAATGGACTGCTGATTAACCACCATTTGGACTGTGTAATGGTCTGGGGGTGTAGCTGGTGCAGAGGAATCAGGACAGGACAGCAGAGATGAGTAACACAAGTAACTTTACTCAAATATTCCAATAACACGTCGTAAATACCGAGCCCACAGTAACAGACCAAACATACATAAAACAATCGCACAAAAAAACCATGGGGAAAACAGAGGGTTCAATAATGAACATATCATTTGGTGGAACCAGGTGTGTAAAACAAAGACAAAACAAATGGAAAATGAAAAGTGGATTGGCGATGGCTCGAAGGCCCGGTGGCGATGGCGAACGCCGCCTGAACAAGGAGAGGACCGACCGGCGGAAGTCGTGACAGAAAGGCCGGTGGCCCCCCCTGAGCCGGCGCGTTGGCACTGACTCGGTGGGGGCGACCCGGAGGGCGAGGCGCAGGGCGATCCGGATGGAGACAGTGGAACTCCTGCAGCAACGAAGGGTCCAAAACGTCCTCCACCTGCACCCAGCATCTCTCCTCCGGACCGTACCCCTCCCACTCCGAGGTACTGAAGGCCCCTCGCCCGATGCCTCGGAGTCCAGTATGGCTCGAACAGCATATGCCGGGGCTCCCTCGATGTCCAGAGAGGGCGGAGGAACCTCCCGCACCTCAGACTCCTGAGTGGACCAGCCACCACCGACCTGAGGAGAGACAAATGGAAAGAGGGGTTAATAGGTAATCGGGGGGAGCTGTAACCTGTAGCAAACCTTGTTCAGTCTCCTCAGGACCTTGGAATGTCCCCACAAACCGCGTGGGCCCAGTTCCCAGAAGGGCAGGCGGAGGGCAGTTTTCGGGTCGAGATTCAGACCCGGTCCCCCGGTGTGAACACCGGGCCTCACTGCGGTGGCTTTTCGGCCCCTAGCCTTCCTGATGCCCCATGGCCTGTGCAGGTGCACATGAGCGGCGTCCCAGGTCTCCTCCGAGCGCTTAAAACCATTCGTCCACCACAGGAGCCTCGATCTGGCTCTGATGCCAAGGTGCCAGAACCGGCCGATACCCCAGTACGCACTGGAAGGGGGAGAGGTTAGTGGAGGAGTGGCGGAGCGAGTTTTGGGCCATCTCTGCCCAGTGGATGAACGCCGGATCCCCCGGCCGGTCATGGCAATAAGACCTCAGAAACCTACCCACATCCTGGTTTACTCTCCACCTGCCCGTTACTCTGGGGGTGAAAACCAGAGGTAAGGCTGACCGAGACCCCCAGACGTTCCATGAACGCCCTACAGACCCTTGACGTGAACTGGGGACCTCGATCAGACACTATATCCTCTGGCACCCCATAGTGCCCATAAGACATGTGTAAACATGGCCTCCTCAGTCTGTAGGGCCGTAGGGAGACTGGGAAAAGGAAGGAGACCGCGGGACTTAGAGAACCGATCCACAACGACCCGGATCGTGAGGGAGGAAGATCCTTGAGGAAGTCCACAGAAAGGTGTGACCACGGTCGTTGTGGAATGGGTAAGGGCTGTAACTTCCCTCTGGGCAGGTGGAGGGGAGTGGGCTCTGTACGTAACGCCGATCGATGTCCGCGTCCAGCTAAACCCTCCGTCCACCAAGCAAGTGGACCTGACCAGTAGTTCCCATCTAAGACTGCGCCTGTCCTAGATTTGCAGGATCAGTGACCAGTGGTGTAAGTTGCGGTGGGTCCAGATCAAATGGTGTTTAGCCCCCACAAGCCAATGTCTCCACGCCTTCAGAGCCTTGACAACAGCCAACAGCCATCAGCTCCCGGTCCCCCACATCATAGTTTTGCTCCGCCGGGCTGAGCTTCTTGGAAAAGAAAGCACAGGGGCGGATAAACCTCCAGTAGTAGTTGGCTACCTGACCAAAGCCCTGGATAAACCTCCGGTAGTAGTTGGCTACCTGACCAAAGCCCCGGATAAACCTCCGGTAGTAGTTGGCTACCTGACCAAAGCCCTGGATAAACCTCCGGTAGTAGTTGGCTACCTGACCAAAGCCCTGGATAAACCTCCGGTAGTAGTTGGCTACCTGACCAAAGCCCCGGATAAACCTCCGGTAGTTGGCTACCTGACCAAAGTTGGATAAACCTCCGGGTTTAGTTGGCTACCTGAACAAAGCCCGGATACCTGACCCAAAGCCCGGATAAAGCTTTGGTAGCCCTGATAAGTTGGCTACCTCCAAAGCCCGGATAAACCTCCGTTTGAAACCATAGATTTCCAAGCCGTGGTGGAGTTCAATTACACACAGCTGAAATGCAGTCACTCTCCATCTCCACCCCTGAAGTGGAAATGCAGTCACCCTCCATCTCCACCCCTGAAGTGGAAATGTAGTCATTCTCCATCTCCACCCCTGAAGTGGAAATGCAGTCACTCTCCATCTCCACCCTGAAGTGGAAATGTAGTCATTCTCCATCTCCACCCCTGAAGTGGAAATGCAGTCACTCTCCATCTCCAACCCTGAAGTGGAAATGCGGTACCCTAGGAAGGAGACGGACTGTTGGAAGAACAGACATTTCTCAGCCATGACGTACAGGTCAGGCTCCAACAGTCGACCAAGTACCTTGCGCACCAGGGACACACACTTGGCGCGTGTAGCGGAGTATATCAGAATGTGGTCGATATATACACTACTACACCCTGCCCGTGCAGGTCCCGGAAAATCTCGTCTACAAAGGCCTGGAAGACATCAACCCGTACGGCATGACAAGGTACTCATAGTGCCCTGAGGTGGTACTAAATGACGTCTTCCACTCGTCCCCCTCCCGGATACGCACCAGGTTGTAAGCGCTCCTGAGATCCAATTTTGTGAAGAAGCCCTGTGCATTGACTCTATCGCACTGGATATGAGAGGCAGCGGGCAACCTTGCCTCAGGGATTTAGGCAGATACCTCGATAGTCAATACACGGGAGCAGACCTCCATCAAAGTAAACTTGAGGAGGCAGTATGGAAGGCAGATATACCCTGCTTGGAGATTCGGAGACATATGTTTCCATAGCACCGTCTCCTCCTGTGACGGGGGGATACAACGTGACTCCCTGGGAAGTGCTGCGTCTACTAGAGATTTATTGCACAATCCTGTCAATGGGGTGGTAATTGAGTCGCCCTCTTCTTACAGAAGGCGAGAGCCAAATCAGCATATTCAGAGGGGATGTGCACGGTGGAGACCTGGTCTGGACTTTCCACCGTAGTCACACCAACGGAAACCCCCACAGACCTCCTGAGCACTTTGGTGACCACCCCCTTGAGAGACCTCTGTTGTCACGAAATAGTGGGGTCATGACAGGCCGACCAGGGTATGCCCTGCACCACGGGAAACACAGGAGAATCAATAAGGAAAATACTAATTCTCTCCTTGTGACCCTCCTGTGTAACCATGCCCAGTGGAGCGGTGGCCTCCCTAATTAGCCTGATCCTAATGGTCGACTATCTAGGGCGTGCACAGGGAAGGGCATATCCACAGGAACAATGGGGATCCCTAAACTATGGGCAAATGCTCTGTCAATAAAATTCCCAACTGGGAATGCGGGGAAAACTCAGGATTATTTATAAACATGTGAGCAACAGGAGGCTCTGCCTGGTGCCGACTCACCCCACACAAGAGTGCCCTGCCTGCTGCCTCGACTTCCAGAGGAACCTCCCCAGCACCGACCAGCAGTGTGCCCCCTGCGGCCACAGATGGTACAGGGAACAGCCCCTCCTCCAGTCGCCCTAAGCGCAGCACCTCCCAGTTCCATGGGCGTGTCGGAGCGGTGGTGCTGACAGGCCCCGATCCGGGCGTCCGCGGGTAGCCAGCAGGTTATCCAGCCGGATTGACAGGTCCACCAGCTGGTCAAACGTGAGAGTGGTGTCCCTGCAGGCCAACTCCCAACGGACATCCTCTCGCAGACTGCACCGGTAGTGATCGATCAGGGTCCTGTCGTTTCATCCCACGCTGGCGACCAGGGGCGTTGGCCCACTCCAGGGCTTTCCCTGAGTGACAGGAGACAAGGACGGACACGCTCTCCATTTTTGAGGTGATTCTGTAATGGTCTGGGTGTAGCTGGTGCAGAGGAGTCAGGTGCAGGACAGCAGAGATGAGTAACACAAGTAACTTTACTCAAATATTCCAATAACATGTCGTAATACCGGTGAGCCCACAGTAACAGACCGAACATACATAAAACAATCTTGAGGTTGTGGACAGGCCTTATAATTGATAACAAGTTCAAACAGATGCCATTAATACAGGTAACGAGTGGAGGACAGAGAGCCTCTGAAAGAAGAAGTTACAGGTCTGTGAGATTTTCAGAAATCTTGCTTTGTTGTAGGTGACCAAATACTTATTTTCCACCATAATTTGAAAATAAATTCATTAAAAAATCCTACAATGTGATTTTCTGACTTTTTTTCTTCTCATTTTGTTTGTCAAAGTTAAAGTGTACCTATGATGAAAATGACAGGCCTCTCATCTTTTTAAGTGGGAGAACTTGCACAATTGGTGGCTGACTGTATACTGTCAACACTGAAGGCCCCGTGACATATACTGTCAACACTGAAGGACCTGTGACATATACTGTCAACACTGAAGGACCCGTGACATATACTGTCAACGCTGTGAAGGACCTGTGACATATACAGTCAACACTGTGAAGGACCTGTGACATATACAGTCAACACTGTGAAGGAC